>NC_041226.1:33019803-33084737 GCF_002837175.3 Physeter macrocephalus | reverse complement strand
GTTTCATTAGGTTCCATTTGTTTATTTTTGCTTTTATTTCCATTACTCTAGCAGGTGGATCAAAAAAGATCTTGCTGTGATTGATGTCAAAGAATGTTATTCCAGTGTTTTCCTCTAAGAGTTTTATAGTGTCCGGTCTTACATTTAGTTCTCTAATCCATTTCGAGTTTAATTTTTTTGTATGGTGTTAGGGAGTGTTCTAATTTCATTCTTTTACATGTAGCTGTCCAGTTTTCTCAGCACCACTTACTGAAGAGACTGTCTTTCTCCATTGTATATCCTTGCCTCCTTTGTCATAGATTATTGACCATAGGTGTGTGGGTTCATCTCTGGGCTTTCTCTCTTGTTCCATTGATCTATACTTCTGTTTTTGTGCCAGTACCGTATTGTCTTGATTACTGTAGCTTTGTAGTATAGTCTGAAGTCAGGGAGTCTGATTCCTCCAGCTCCGTTTTTTTCCCTCAAGACTGCTTTGGCTATTCGGGGTCTTTTTTGTCTCCATATAAATTTTAAGATTTTTTGTCCTAGTTCTGTAAAAAATGCCATTGGTAATTTGATAGGGATTGCAATGAATCGGTAGATTGCCTTGGGTATTACAGTCATTTTCACAATATTGATTCTTCCAAACCCAGGACATGGTATATCTCTCCATCTGTTGGTATCATCTTTAATTTCTTTCATCAGTGTCCTATACTTTTCTGCATACAGGTCTTTTGCCTCCCTACGTAGGTTTATCCCTAGGTATTTTATTCTTTTTGTTGCAATGGTAAATGGGAGTGTTTCCTTAATTTCTCTTTCAGATTTTTCATCATTAGTGTATAGGAATGCACAAGATTTCTGTGCATTAATTTTGTATCCTTCAACTTTACCAAATTCATTGATTAGCTCTAGTAGTTTTCTGTTGGCATTTTTAGGATTCTTTATGTATAGTATCATGTCATTTGCAAACATTGACAGTTTTACTTCTTCTTTTCCAATTTGTATTCCTTTTATTTCTTTTTCTTCTCTGATAGACGTGGCTAGCACTTCCAAAGGCATGTTGAATAATAGTGGTGAGAGTGGACTTCCTTGTCCCGTTCCTGATCTTAGAAGAAATGCTTTCAGTTTTTCACCATTGAGAATGATGTTTGCTGTGGGTTTGTCATATATGGCCTTTATTATGTTGAGGTAGGTTCCCTCTATGCCCACATTCTGGAGAGTTTTTATCATAAATGGGTGTTGAATTTTGTCAAAAGCTTTTTCTGCATCTATTGAGATGATCATATGCTTTTTATTCTTCAGTTTGTTAATATGGTGTATCACATTGATTGATTTGCGTATATTGAAGAATCCTTGCATCCCTGGGATAAATCTCACTTAATCATGGTGTATGATCCTTTTAATGTGTTGTTGGAGTCTGCTTGCTAGTATTTTGTTGAGGATTTTTGCATCTATATTCATCAGTGATATTGGTCTGTAATTTTCTCTTTTTGTAGTCTCTTTGTGTGGTTTTGGTATCAGGGTGATGGTGACCTCATAGAATGAGTTTGGGAATTTTCCTTCCTCTGCAATTTTTTGGAAGAGTTTGAGAAGGATGAGTGTTAGCTCTTCTCTAAATGTTTGATAGCATTCACCTGTGAAGCCATGTGGTCCTGGACTTTTGTTTGTTGGAAGATTTTTAATCAGAGTTTCAATTTCATTACTTGTGATTGGTCTGTTCATATTTTCTATTTCTTCCTGGTTCAGTCTTGGAAGGGTGTACCTTCCTAAGAATGTGTCCATTTCTTCCAGGTTGTCCATTTTATTGGCATAGAGTTGCTTGTAGTAGTCTCTTAGGATGCTTTGTATTTCTACAGTGTCTGTTGTAACTTCTCCTTTTTCATTTCTAATTTTATTGATTTGAGTCCTCTCCCTCTTCTTGATGAGTCTGCTTTGGGTTTTGTTTGTTCTTCTTTCTCTAATTCCTTTAGGTATAAGGTTAGATTGTTTATTTGAGGTTTTTCTTGTTTCTTGAGGTAGGCTTGTAAAGCTGTAAACTTCCCTCTTAGAAATGCTTTTGCTGCATCTCATAGATTTTGGATCGTCGTGTTTTCATTGTCATTTGTCTCTAGGTATTGTTTGATTTCCTTTGATTTCTTCAGTGATCTCTTGGTTATTTAGTAATGTTTTGTTTAGCCTCCATGTATTTGTGTTTTTTAGGTTTTTTCCCCTGTAATTCATTTCTAATCTCATAGCATTGTGGTCGGAAAAGATACTTGATATGTTGCAATTTTCTTAAATTTACTGAGGCTTGATTCATGACCCAAGATGTGATCTATCCTGGAGAATGTTCTGTGCGCACTTGAGAAGAAAGTGTAATCTGCTGTATTGGGATGGAATGTCCTATAATTATCAATTAAATCTATCTGGTCTCTTGTGTCATTTAAAGCTTGTGTTTCCTTATTAATTTTCTGTTTGGCTGATCTGTCCATTGGTGTAAGTGAGGTGTTAAAGTCTCCCACTATTACACTATTATTGTGTTACTGTCGATTTCCTCTTTTATAGCTGTTAGCAGTTGCCTTATGTATTGAGGTGCTCCTATGTTGGGTGCATATATATTTATAATTATTATATCTTCTTCTTGGATTGATCCCTTGATCATTATGTAGTGTCCTTCCTTGTCTTTTGTAACATTCTTTATTTTAAGGTCTATTTTATTTGATATGAGTATTGCTACTCCAGCTTTCTTTTTTTTCTTTTTTTTTTTTTGCGGTATGTGGACCTCTCACTCCTGTGGCCTCTCCCGTTGCAGAGCACAGGCTCCAGACGTGCAGGCTCAGCGGCCATGGCTCACAGGCCTAGCCGTTCCATGGCATGTTGGATCTTCCCAGACTGGGGCACGAACACGTGTCCCCTGCATCGGCAGGCAGACTCTCAACCACTGCATCATCAGGGAAACCCCCAGCTTTCTTTTGATTTCCATTTGCATGGAATATCTTTTTCCATCCCCTCACTTTCAGTCTGTATGTGTCCCTAGGTCTGAAATGGGTCTCTTGTACACCCCATATATATGAGTCTTGTTTTTTATCCATTCAGCAAGCTTGTGTCTTTTGGTTCAAGCATTTAATCCATTCACGTTTAAGGTAGTTATCGATATGTATGTTCCTATTACCATTTTCTTAATTGTTCTGGGTTTTTCTTGTAGGTCCTTTTCTTCTCTTGTGTTTCCCACTTAAGGAAGTTCCTTTAGCATTTGTTTTAGAGCTGGTTTGGTGGTGCTGAATTCTCTCACCTTTTGCTTGTCTGTAAAACTTTTGATTTCTCCTTTGAATCTGAATGAGATCCTTGCTGGGTAGAGTAGTCTTGTTTGTAGTTCTTCCCTTTCACCACTTTAAGTATACCATGACACTCCCTTCTGGCTTGTAGAGTTTCTGCTGAGAAATCATCTGTTAACCTTATGGTAGTTCCCTTGTATGTTATTTGTCATTTTTCCCTTGCTGCTTTCAATAATTTTTCTTTGCCTTTAATATTTGCCAATTTGATTAATATGTCTCAGTGTGTTTCTCCTTGGGTTTATCCTGTATGGGACTCTCTGTGTTTCCTGGAATTGGGTGGCTATTTCCTTTCCCATGTTAGGGAAGTTTTTGACTATAATTTCTTCCAATATTCTCTCGAGTCCTTTCTCTCTCTCTTCTCCTTCTGGGACCCCTATAATATGAGTGTTGGTGCATTTAATGTTGTCCCAGAGGTCTCTTAGGCTGTCTTCATTTCTTTTCATTCTTTTTACTTTATTCTGTTCTGCAGCAGTGAATTCCACCATTCTGTTTTCTAGGTCACTTATCCGTTCTTCTGCCTCAGTTATTCTGCTATTGATTCCTTCTAGTGTTGTTTTCATTTCAGTTATTGTGTTGTTCATCTTTGTTTGTTCTTTAATTCTTCTAAGTCTTTGTTAAACATTTCTTGCATCTTCTCCATCTTCTCCTCTATTCTCTTTCCGAGGTCCTGGATCATCTTCACTATCATTATAGTGAATTCTTTTTCTGGAAGGTTGCCTATCTCCACTTCATTTAGTTGTTTTTCTCAAGTTTAATCTTGTTCCTTCATCTGGTACATAGCCCTCTGCCTTTTCATCTTGTCTATCTTTCTGTGAATGTGGTTTTTGTTTCACAGGATGCAGGATTGTAGTTCTTCTTGCTTCTGCTGTCTGCCCTCTGGTGGATGAGGCTATCTAAGAGGCTTGTGCAAATTTCCTGAGGGGAGGGACTGGTGGTGGGTAGAGTTGGCTGTTGCTGGGCTGGGCAGAGTTCAGTAAAACTTTAATCCACTTGTCTTCTGATGGGTGTGGCTGGGTCCCCTCCCTTTTGTTTGTTTGGCCTGAGGCCCTTATTGCTATTATAAAAACAAAAATTTTGCTGGAATTTATTTCATAATAGTATTTTTTAGAGTTATAATTTAACTTTTGTTTTATTCTGCATGCATTTTTTTTTTTTTTTTTCGGTACGCGGGCCTCTCACTGTTGTGGCCTCTCCCGTTGCGGAGCACAGGCTCCGGACGCGCAGGCTCAGCGGCCATGGCTCATGGGCCCAGCCGCTCCGCGGCATGTGGGATCCTCCCGGACCGGGGCACGAACCCGTGTGCGCTGCATCGGCAGGCGGACTCTCAACCACTGCGCCACCAGGGAAACCCCTGCATGCATTTTAAAATAATTGCAAATGTTGATATCTATTGAAGGTTAACACAATTATTTTTATGAATATAACCTATGATGTCTCTTTGTTCTTTTTTTTTTTTTTTTTAAAGCATATGCTGACTGTGTCTCCCTAAGAAGGTCATTTTTTAAAATTTATTTATGGCTGTGTTGGGTCTTCATTTCTGTGCGAGGGCTTTCTCTAGTTGCAGCAAGTGGGGGCCACTCTTCATCTTGGTACATGGACCTCTCACTATCGTGGCCTCTCTTGTTGCGGAGCACAGGCTCCAGACACGCAGGCTCAGTAATTGTGGCTCATGGGCCCAGTTGCTCCACAGCATGTGGGATCTTCCCAGACCAGGGCTCGAACCCATGTCCACTGCATTGGCAGGCAGATTCTCAACCACTGTGCCACCAGGGAAGCCCCTGTTCTCTCTTTTTATTCTCATGTCATCCTCTGGTTTTTTTCTTTTGTGGGAAACTTTCTCTAACAATTTGTGTGGCTTAGCTGTCTTTTGCTACATTTATTCAAACATGTTTGGGGACATGAAGGGTTAAGGGCAGTAGTATAGGAAGCTTTTTTTTAAAGAAAAGTTATTCAGAAGCTGGAATTTTTTGTATCTGGCTGTTTTAATTTTTATTTATTTTTTTCACAGTTTTTATTTTTGTGTGATAAATAAAATATATGTCAATATTTTCTCTGCTTTTTGGATGGCTGAAAACATTTATTATCAAAGGTGGTGGGAGGAGAATTTGAAGGAACATTAACTATTAGAACATGGGTCGTTACAAATATTACCAGAGACTTGGTAATATTTGTGGAAAGAGAATAGTTAACCAGCTACCCATAAACACAGTGAAATTTATGTCTGCTAATTTTTTAAAATATTATAATTCTTTTTTTCTTTTTCAATAGTGGTTGATTTTATCTGTATTTTCCTTAGGAATCATTTGTTTACAACAACTGTCATCCTGATACCAGGTTATGTCAAAATGCTTGCTGACTTAAAATGTCTTGCAATACACTTTGTTATATGCCTAATGAGAACTGACATACTACTACTGAGAAATAGGGCATCGCATCAAAACAGCTTCTAGATTTGTGCTTGGAGAGATTTGCTGAACTAATGCAAACTCACTGTGAATCAGGACTATAATTTTCTTGAATAGAGCACTACCATTTAACTTTAGGTATATTTTATGCTTGGAAGTCATAAGTTTTGACATGGCCATGAAAATAAGTGTATTAAAAGAATTTAAAAATAGTAGCAGGGATAACTAATAATCGTTCAAGAAGGTTTTGTAGTATTATTTTTTAATGTGGTCTTTGTCTGGCTATACCTGTGAGATAAATTTAGAATTGGTGAGAGCTGTGAGCTCCATGTGTATCTGCCAGGTATTTGAGGCAGCCAGTCTCATGACAGCTATAAGTTTAATAGTAGGGGTTGTGGATTGTTTTCAGTGATGTAGGTTTTAAACAGGGCCACAGGCACTTAACAAACCATGATTAACCTGGCCTCACAGGTTAACTAACTGATTTCCCAGAGGGTTGGCGTGGTTGGACTAAATTCTTTCTGAAACAAACTTTCTTTAACATGGTTAAGTAATGTTAATAAAATGATTCTCAAGCCCAGCTTATCTTTTGTGAGCTAGTGGAGGTCCAAAATGAAATGTGAAAAAAACCCTCCTACACAGTCACTGTTCACTTTCACTAAGGATTTTTGGAAGGCGTTAGATTCAATGTGTTGGAATTGCCAAAATGTGTACAGCAGCCGAGAAGTCCTGTAACGTGAAGAGAAAAGATGAAAAATTGATATCATATTCCTTGATGTTTTGAAAAAGAGTAAAAGAGATATTTTTTGTGAGACTTGTGGATGGAACAATGCTTTTCCCTTAAATATGTTATATATGCAGGAAGAACCATATTCATAAGTGCACTCATAATCTTGGGCTTTAAAATTGAGAGAAGAAAATTTTTTAAAATAATGATTTTTTTTGGCTAATTTAACTTTGATATTAAGTGATATGTTTCTGTTTCATGAGTGTAGAATAATTTGCATAAAACCCTATACTTATTCAATGTGATCTCACACTTTGCCCAGAAGTATGGCGTTTCATCTTTTCTACGAGAACAATAATGTAGTTTAGGGGATAGGCAATTGATTTGTTGAAAATATAAAATCTATTCAATTCATTACAGATGCAGAAGAAGGAGACACAAGGTCCACTGAGCCATCTACAATAGGTATATTCCTTTGTTTTAATAATTATTAAAGAATAATAGAAATGTAATGCTACTAATCTTTATATCTTTTATGAGACCTTTGCAGAATTAGTCACACATAATTACTCATCTACCCTGTAAAGTGAAGGAGACCGCGCTTTGGCCCTGAGGAGAAAGTCATATTAAGCATATACCAGCATTAGCAACTCTGAGTAAAGGGAGAGGAAATCCACGATCACAAGTACTCTTACTACAGATTCTGCAAATTCTTCCTCAGCCTAGAGACAGAGCTTTCACTTTGATTATTAAGCATTGAATTTTACCAAGAACATGCCTTTTTTCATGGGACTATTACAGAAAATAATCAGTAGTGTGCATGCCAGGAGGGCATGGTGATCCCATATACATGGTTGTTTCTTATTTTCCTTGTTTAAAACATTTCTTTAGTGGTATATATCAATATAAGAGACTTAGCATGTTCAAAACATTTTTTCAACAGTAGAATGGTGAAGAACAATTGAACTTCTCTTTTGCTTTATATGTGGTCACCGTTTTTTTCCTTACACTTTTTTGTAAGTATTTATTTTAAAATATTTAAAAGGACTAGATAGGAAGTAGCATAAATCCACTCCCAAATACTACTGGGAAAAATTGAATATAGACTCTATTTTGAAAAGAAAATTTTGGTCTGAAATTATTATTTCAATAATTTCCCAGTATTCCCCTTTCTTTTATGTTTTACACCCCTAATCATCCCAGATTACTTACCATTTTAGGTCTCTGTGTCTTTGCTCATGCTGTATCCCTTTCCACAGAAAGTCCTCTTCCATCTCAGGAAATATCCAGTAGGAGCTTTTCCTACTTTATCCTCTTCTATGCTTCTATGTACTACTTTCAACTTTATAGGGTATTTATTTATTTATTAAAGGTCATATTTTAAAAAAATTTTATTGGCATATAGTTGATTTAAAATGTGTTAGTTTCAGGTGTACAGCAAATTGAATCAGTTATATTAATACATATACATCTATCCACTCTTTTTTTTTTTTTTTTAGATTCTTTTCCCATATAGGCCATTACAGAGTATTGAGTAGAGCTCCCTGTGCTATACAGCAGGTTCTTATTAGTTATCTATTTTATATATAGTAGTGAGTATAAGTCCATCCCAATCTCCCAAGTTATCCCTCACCCCTTATCCTCTGGTAACCATAAGTTTGTTTTCTATATCCGTGACTCTACTTCTGTTTTGTAAAGAAGTTTATTTGTACCTATTTTTTTTTATTCCACGTGTAAGCAATATCATATGATATTTGTCTTTCTGTGTCTGACTTACTTCACTCAGTATGACAATCTCTAGGTCAATCCATGTTGCTGCAAATGGCTTTATTTTGTTCTTTTTTATTGCTAAGTAATATTTCATTGCATATATGTACCACATCCTCTTAATCCATTCCTCTGTTGATGGACATTTAGGTTGCTTCCATGTCCTGGCTGTTGTAAATAGTGCTGCAATGAACATTGGGGTGCATGTGTCTTTTTGAATTATGGTTTTCTCTGGGTTTATGCCCAGGAGTGGGATTGCAGGGTCATGTGGTAGTTCTATTTCTAGTTTTTTAAGTAATCTCCAATACTGTCCTCCATAGTGGCTGTACCAATTTACATTGCCACCAACAATGTAGGACAGTTCCCTTTTCTCCACAGCCTCTCCAGCATTTATTGTTTGTAGATTTTTTGATGATGGCTATTCTGACTGGTGTGAAGTGATACCTCATTGTAGTTTTGATCTGCATTTCTCTAATAATTAGTGATGTTGAGCATCTTTTCAAGTGCTTTTTGGCCATCTGTATGTCTTCTTTGGAGAGATGTCTATTTAGATCTTATGTCCATTTTTTGATTGGATTGTTTGTTTTTTTGATATTGATCTGCATGAACTGTTTGTATATTTTGGAGATTAATCCCTTGTCAGTTGCTTTGATCCACCTCCTAGAGTAATGGTCTAGGGTTTTTAAACTGCATTGAAAACCTCTGATTTCTCCATGCATCAAGCATGAAACAACCTTGAGTATTTCTTTGCATTCTCCCCAAAGAAAACATACTTCACAAGGCATTAGTGGGAAATGAGGAATTTATTGAAGAATTCATAGGAGAAACTGAGGAAAAGTTCTGTACCAACACATAACACAAACATTCCACATCCAAATATCCACTGGCTATTTTTCTGTGATGCCAGTTACTATGTTCCCCTCTTTTTCAATCTTTCCCCACCTCCCCAAATTATCTAAATTTCTTCCTACATTCCTCCTCTGTTGGATCAAAATTCCATGTAGTTGATTCCCAGGCCTGAAAATGTTAATTATCAGCCCAGACTCTGAGAAGACTTATCAGAACGCTTCATGAACAAATGATGGGCTCTCCTTAAGATGCTCTTTCTCTCCAGCTGTTAAGAAAAACAAGGTTTTCCTGCATATTTTTTTCATGGTATAGGTTGTGATAGTGTGTCTCTCTTTTATTAGATTGTATGCTCTAAAAAGGCAGAAAAATGTGGCACTCATCCCCACAAACACTTTTTCCTCCTAATGTGTCCACTGTCTCAGTAAGTGTTCTCATAATCCGCTTAGTCACCCAGCTAGACATCTCTGACTCTTCCTTTATTTCATCATGTCCCTGATGTACATTCCAGTTGGTCACCAGATCACATTTATCTCACTTTCAAAACTCTCTCCATTCCATTGCTATTGCTCTAATTACAACTTCATCATATGGTTGTGGTAGGTTTCTACTGGTCTCTCTGCCTCTCATATTGCAATCCCTCTCCACTTCACTTCCCACATTACCACTCATTATCTTTTGCAAATACCTCAGATCACCTGAAAGAGAGAGAGAAGGAGATGCAACCATGTTCAAAAAGAGTGAAGTCTCAGGTCCTTTGCATAGTATTTCAGATCCTTGGCAGTTTTATCCTAGTCTATCTTTTTGACTTAACTTGCATCACTCTCCTCCAAACACCACATGTTCCAGACACAATGAAGCATTCATGCCAATTCCCTTGTACCTGACATGCATGCCAGTTCCTTTTAGACTTTGTTCATATTGTTCTTTATGCCTAGGATCTCTTTTTCTCAATGTCTTTACCTCACTAACTCCAGATGACCCTTCAAAGTCCAGCACAGATGTCAGTTTTTCTTTGAAGCCTGCCTGCCCTGTCCCTTCCATATAAAATTAATTGGATCTTCCTCTCCACAAACTTCTGTGGTACATTTTTTATTATAATACTTATCATGCTGCATTATGCCTTTAATTATTTGTCTAGGTTTCTTTCCCATCAGCAAGGAGAGCAGGAACCTGGATTTATTAATCTTAAAATCTTTATTGCCACCCCAGTACCTAGTACATATTAATTGATTAATTATTTACACCTTCATTCATAATATGTTTAGACAATAAAAGGGTTGTAGCTATAATTTAAAATCACAGCTGTGAGAAATTCCCTGAAAGAAAGGTGAGGCTATTGTGAGACTTGGTTTGTGCTGGAGGAGATTTAGTTTTAAAAGGCAACATAAGTGATATATGAAAGTAAGATCTTTTGATATATGGATAAGATTTAAAATTTGAGCAAGAATTAAATAATAGCAACGAGGTGTCTTGGAAAGGCATTTCAGTTATGCGTTGAAACAGCATGTACTCTGGAATGGGGAGCATGTCATTTTTAAGATATAGAAGGTTAACATGTCTCGAGTACAGAAAGCTGACAGAAATGGTGACAGAGGAAGTGGAGAGAGAGGCAAGGGCTATGAATGTGAATGGTGTCTTAGAACACATAAAATATGTCTAACGAACTAATGGAAACCCCTTTCAGGGTTTCTAGCAGAGGATAATGTGATCAAACTTGCATTTTGGAAATATCATCTTGGTTGCAAAATGGAGAGCAGATTGGAGGGAAGCAAGGGTGAGGGCAAAGAGACCAGGCAAGCTATGGTAAAGGTGGGAAGAAATGGATGCATTTTAGGAGGCAAAAATCAGCCAGATTGGGTACTGGGTTGGTTAAGTAAATAATGAAGGATCTATTATGCATAATGTTTAAATATATGGTGTGTGCAACTTAATGAGGTGGTACCATTCAATGAGATAGAAAACATAAGAATAGAGTGAAATTATGGGTAGTGGTGGTGAGTGGGGTGGGTGTGATAGATCATGAATTTGGCATAGTTCTGAGGCATCTTTTAAACATCCTGTTAAAATAGGAGCTCAGAGAAATGGCTAAAGCTTGAGATAAAACTTGGTAAAATTCTAATAGGGTAATAATTAAAGCCATCAACATGAATCAAATCACCAGGGTGGAGAGGGCAGATTCTTATATATAAAAAGCAAAGAATCCAGACCCAAGCCAACATTTAAAGATCTGGCAGAGAAGTTTGATCATATAAAGGAGACAGCAGGAATGCCTCAATTTAGGAAACTTAGCCCAAAATTATGGAAGCTGAGGGCAGGGAGTATTTCCAAAAAAGAAAGAAGGATAGGGGAGCATCAAGAGTAAATATATAAGAAGATAAGTACTAAAAATGTCTCTTGGATTTAACCACATGAAGGTTGTTTGATGGAGGAGTGACTGGGAGAAACTGAAATGTAGACGAGAACTATAGACAAGTTTGTGAAGATGTTTTTTTGGAAAGCGAGCAAAGAGATCCAGTGTTTGCTGGAAGGCATGTGAGGTCAATAGAGGATTTTGCATTTAACTATTTTTTGTATTGATTTTATGGGAGAAAAATTCAGCCCACTTAACTGCTGATGGGAAATTTAAGAGTGAAAGGTTAGAGCTTTGAAAAAAAATTAATAGTCTAAATAAAATCATGAGGAATGTGGAGGGAATGGGCTGAGGAAAACAGAGATGGGAAATAACAGATTTAGTTGCAGCTTTCAGAGGCTAGAAGACTGGACTCTTCTGGCTCAGTTGGGATTGATGTCAATCCCTACAATTGTGACCTCAGCTTATTCTGCCTGGGGTTTTGACTATGCCAGTAGCTTTATACTCTATAGCTACACAGCCTTAGGCTGTTAGGGCTTCAGAAACTGCAGAAGCACAGACTACGATGATAGGATCCCCGTCAGTTAAGGTTGACTGGGCTTCAAATGTAAGGTAACTACAAATGAACTTGGAACTTGCAAAGAGGCTCCAATATAATTTTGTCTTGCTCAATCCATTGTATCAATTCACTTAAAAGCCAGTAGTGTACTTTTGGCAAACACAGACACACACATACATAAATTTATATATTATATATAATACCTATTATATATAATATATAATAATATACTGTAATAATTATATATAATATATATTTTAGATATATAATATATATATTTATAATATAATATATATATTAGCTACATATACTTTATAAGCCATTCCATACTTAATGATGAAGTTTAACTTTGTGGAGTCTCTATTCTAATGCAACCATATATACAATAGCAATCTTCAGCTCTTTTCTCACACTGCATGGTGCTTCTACAGAAAATCAAAAAAGGCTTTATTCTTTAGGTACATCCCAACTTTAGCATCTCTTAATTTTAGAGTGTATTTTTCCTATTTATTCTGTGCTTTAAGAGGATAGTGTTTCTTGATTGGTAAAAGAATGATCAAAAGTAAAAATCACAAAAGAAATAAATGCTCATTTTGAAAATTTAAAAAATATGGAAAAGTATGAAGGAGCAAATGAAAACCTCTTATTCTAAGAATCCACATATAATGGTGATTTATGTTTCCTGTGTTTCTCTTTATATATATCTCTTGTCTGTTTTCTTTATCTAAGTATAAACAAAGAAAGAGAGACAAAGAGAGACCATAGGAATTCTAGTATATACATAATTTTGTATTTGACATTTTTTCTCCTCATGGTATATTATAGGCCTTTTATCATGGCATTGATCATGCTTTGAAAACATCATCATTTTAATAGCTGCATAATGTTCCATCATGAGTATGTGACATCATTATTTAACCATTCCTGGACACCTGGAATAATTTAAATTTTTTTCTATAATAAATAATATAATATCTGGTATATTTACACTAACATGTATTCATATTTCTAATAATCTCAGTGAGATAGAATCACAGGAACAGGCTTACTGGGAGACTATGCATGTATATGCCTTCAGGAAAAGCTAGACCAACTCATGGGCCTACCAGCAGTTTATGAGATTGCTCGTCTCATTACATTCTCACCACATTGAGGATTCCAGCATTTATAAACTCATTAAGTCTCTTATTTTCTTTTTTGTGTTCTCTAGAATTGATTTTTTTGCTCATGTTTATATTAAAGTGTTAGCATTTATCATATTGATTTACAGAAGCCTTTTTATTGAGTACTTTTTTACTATTTGTCATATTCATAGTGATCTTTGCCAATTAACTTTTTACCTTTTAAACTTTAAAAATATTTAATATTCATACACTTCAAGCATCTTAATAAGATTTTTCCTTTCACCTTGCTTTGCAAAATATTCTCTCTTCACCTGGTAATCAGAAAATATTTTCTTAATTTCTCATCAATTTTTAATGGAGTAATTTTTTATATTGAGTTCTTTAACTTATCTAGATTTTAATTTCTGGTGGGTGTGTTAGACATGAGCTCTTATTTTTTAGGATTCCAAGTTGGGTAAAATATTCCTGCTGGTTTCCTGGGCACAGAGTCAACAAATCATATCACATTTCACATATCAGCTACTGAGTCCAGACTTAGCACTTATATTTTGCTCAAAATTAGTACAGAATGTAGAATTCAGCTTCTCATGTAGTTTCAAAAAGAAATTCACTCACACCAACCTTTTAGGATATTTGTCAAATTTACTTAAAAATGGCATGGTCACTCATTGCTATGCATAGAATCCACCACCTCCTTTCTCTGGGCTCTCCATATTATTTCTTTCTCCTTCCTTCTTGGTCTGCATCCCCCAGTTGTGTCATGAATTCCTCTCTTCAATTTTGTCATGAATTCTCACCCTGGACTTTTGTAGCTTTTGTTATCTGAACTTGCCCCATGGTATCACCCTCAACCCAAGTTACTTATCAAACTATTTCTTCCAACAAATACACAGTTCTTCCTAAAACAAATCCTGGTAAACAAAATTTTCTCTATTGGTTTGAAGGATTTATTTTGTGAAAATGATTCATGGAATTCCCTATCATTTACATATATCAAATATTGAGTAGAAAACTTGAGAACTCTGTAGTTGGAATTTCCAGGGTCGCCTTTTCATCAGTGCCTCTTGACTTTCACTCCATCTAAGAGAAATCCATCTCACAGTTGGTGGCACAACTAAATAACAAAGAAAACCCTGTACGTTTTCCTTGAATGAATAAATGTCTTCACGTTCTACTGTGATGCCGAATCATAACTGAGGTAGGAGATGGATGGACCCCAGGCTGAGCAGCTGCAACCAGTCTCCTGCTGACACCTTGAGATAAGAGACCAGCAAGAGCAGAACAGTGATTGGGTGGAAGACAAATCGACCACATTTTTCTCATTCTTGTGGTCAAGAGGATTTCTCAGCCTGACACAATACACAAAGAAGGTCCTCAGTCTAGGGAGGAGCCAAAAGAAGGAGGAGCTATCAACCTATAATATGTCCTGCCAACCTCCCAGAAACCTTCATGCTGGAATCCATCTTGACTGAGGGATGCTCACACACTCACCAGGGAGGGCCCTGAGTCAGGCCAATTAGGGGCACAAGCAAGATGACTGGCCAGAGACAACCCAGAAGACTGCCCCCATATAAGCAATCTAAGCCACCCCCTGGGTGCAACTCACTCTGCGAGTTTGCCTGTGTATTCTTCCACACATATTTTGCTTCTAATAAGTGCTTTTTCTCCTTCACAAATTTCTGTCTCTTTACTGAATTATTTCTTCAAAGAAGACAAGAAGACAAGGAAGGAAGTCCTGCTTCAAGCTGCCACACCCCTTGCCACCCCCACCCCAGATTAATACAATACCTATAGGAAATGAATTTGCGTCACTGGAGACCAGCATGGGGACAGTTCTAAGTAGTTGCTATCTTCTGTATCTGCGTTGTTATCACACTACACAGAATGGCAACAATTGCTCAGCTCAGGAGTTTAGATTTAGCCACAAATGCCACAAGCAACGAGACACCAATTGTCTACTTTTCAGTAAGTCATTGCTCAGGAACCAAGCCTTTCACAAATATTCATGTGAACTGTCCATGTATAAAGCACACATTTTAAAGGGGGAAATGGAAATGACATTGCTGTTCTCAAGTGCAGTGATTGCATTATGTTTGCCACACTAAATGCACACATTCTGAAGTGTTTGCATAAAAGCTTTGGCTTTGAAGTATAGCTGGTTTTGTGGAAGTTATTTTGATATTTAAAAGTCTTTAAAGGTGTTTAGCACATAACCAATTTGCTGTTATAACAAATCAAAGGCACTTTCTTTCCTGGGTAAGGGGACTAAGGAAGCCATAGTTAAAAGCTCAAATTCTTTGGCTGGATCATTCTAGAGAAAACAATTTATGAATCTGGGAGACTGTTCAACATTCCTCCAAGAGCTCCTAGGACTAAATTAAATCTCTGCTGCCTGGGCACAGATGCCTCTGTGTCACTTATTTACAGCACCTCAGATTGACAGACATTATTGGTTCTGTTTTTTTGCCTCAGTTGAGCTGAGGAACGTGCAGACAGCCACCTTATCTAACCTGTCAGAATTGTGCCTCATCACCCTCAAACAAATGGTGAGGCTGAAAGCAGAACACAGATAACTGAAGGGCTTCTGAAACAGATCGTTGAAGGAGATTGGCCAAGAAGACTTGCCAAATTTCTCACTGTTTAACCTTTCACCCACCTTCAATGAGAAGAATCCATCCTGGTAATGGCTTGACATTGTAAATTGTCACAAACATTTTCATACATACTTAACTAAAAGCATATAAGATAGATAAGAATGTTATCAAGAAACCTTTCTGCCCACACCTTTGCTTATGTAGTTTTCACAGCAATGGTAAGTCTTTGCTAAATACTGTACAACTGGGTTAGATAGTTTCTTTCGACTGTGGAGAGGAAGCTATGGGTGCTGTGCTACTTTAAGTCTAGAGTGTCTAAAATCAAGATTCCCCGGTTGATCATCTGGATGGTTGGAGCAGTAGGAAAGCTTTGAGACCACTGGCTTTTATTCTGCAGTTACATCTGATGTCGATTCATGAGGTCAAATGTGAAGAAGCAGAAATTCTCTGACCATTCAGAGGCTGGAATAGCATCATCACCTGCGATCTCTATAACTGCTGTGCAGAGCAGAGAGAGAGCCTCACAGCAGTCTATTCCCTTACTACTTGAAAAATAATTTCGGCTAAGGAGGATAGGATGCCTTGTTTGCCAAGGGGCAGCATGGTCCAATGTGTGTTTATCCCTTTTAATTTAATTTGTCTTGTTCTTTTTAGGGCTCATGACTGCTTCAGGGTTGTAGAGATGGCTTAACCATGAGTGATATTTGTCATAAAGTACTATGTTTCTGAAGACCCTTTCACCACTTGAGTGACTACTACCCAAAGCAATCTGATATGAGGATAAAAACAAACAAAACAGCCAATGATATTTGTGATAAAGGCTTCAGCATTAGCTTTGTTCTTAGATTTTCCAGATGTTATCCAACACCTAGTGAGAAATTCATTTCTCTTTACTTCTCTTCCTTTTATTTTCTCCTTTCTATCCCCATTTCAGATCATCAGAATATTGTATATTTTTTTCTAGTAGCCTCTGAGAGCACTGGGGAGAGACCTCAGGTTTTTAAACTGTTCCAAGGATCTGAGGCAGCCTGGTAGTGCTGGAAGATGAAGGATGGAGGGGCGTAGGCCGATAAGAGGCAAAGCCAATCTATGAATTCAGTATCCTCTTAGACCAGAAGGACTCCCCCTCTCCCTCACTCTCACATTAGGCTTTTGCTTATGCTTTGGTTGAAAGCAAGTGAACAGAATCACGGAAGTAGGCAATAGAAAGAATTAGGTATGTAAAGGTCACTTGATCTCTGGACTGGCTCATAGTGGTCATGGGGGCCTTTATGTGTGTGCTCAGAGGTATGGCAAATGGGGATGTGGTGATGGCGGTGGTGAACATACCTGTGTTACCTGAAGAGCCAAGTCAGCTTGCACAGATACAGGCATGTACCTCTGTGGGGATGTGTATGTTTGCATGTGAGGCAGACAGAATATGAGTGTGTGAGAGACAGAGAGAGAATGGGAATATGCAGGAGGAGATGCAGGGAGCAGGGTGGGTAAGGAGCTGGCAAGTGACTACCAAGACAGAGTTGAAGGACTTGTACATATTCTATGGGGCTCCCCATCATCGCTTTAGAGAGAGGAATTAGATGGAAGAACGGCTTACCCGTGACCCATTGAATGGGGCAACAAAATAAAAGAAACACATGGGTTCCTATTCAAGGATTTTTGAAACAGAACTATCCAGCAGAATGTGGGAAACCCAATTTACTTGTGAGAGGAAAAGATATTACAGTGAAAACTTCTGATTTTCCAACATCTCTGTCGTTCGTGGTTGGAATGCAAATGTTTCTGCCCAGGAAAAGGGAATTGAGAAAGTGGAAGCAGTTATAGGGAAATAAACCGTCTTCTACAGATCATCCTCTTCCTGACTGGAAGGGCCACAGTGCTACTTGAACAAACAGTACTGGGGGAATATTGATATGAGAGAGGAAGCATAATGAGTAAAATCAGCACAGTTACTTTTTGTTTTTTTTGTTTTTTATTTGCGGTACGCGGGTCTCTCACTGTTGTGGCCTCTCCCGTTGCGGAGCACAGGCTCCGGACGTGCAGGCTCAGCGGCCATGGCTCACAGGTCCAGGCGCTCCGTGGCATGTGGGATCTTCCCAGACCGGGGCACGAACCCGTGTCCCCTGAATTGTCAGGCGGACTCTCAACCACTGCGCCACCAGGGAAGTCCAGCACAGTCACTTTTGCTGAGGGTCTCCCTCCACCTGGAGGGCATGTGCGCTACTCTGGTGCCTGTTAGACTCTTGACATAAATTCCTCAAGTTATAAGTAAAGTTCTTTTGTCTCTTTGAAGACAAGAAAACAGAAAAGTTAGATTACGGCTGCTGTTTCAAAATGTCTCTCATGATCATTAGTGAATAGTGAAATGATTATTTTATTGGGTCTTGATCACCATTAAAAAAGAAATAGAATAGCATATGACAGAAAGGAACCAAGAATTCCTTGATGTATCATATGTAGTAAGTATTGTTTCAAGAAACTTTTGTCCATTCTTTGTGTGTGTGTGTATGTATGGTATTGATGTGAAATATATTTCTAACCTTATATCAAAAATGTTTGAAGGCTGCTGATTTTGGTTTACAAAACATTATTATTAAGTATGATGGATGGGCAGGAAAAAAACACAAAAAACTGCTGATGGAGAATCACAAGATTTGAATTCTACTTGTGACTGCAATACAACCAAATAGCTTACTTACAATGTTGATTCACTTTACTCAAATATAAAATTAAGCATTTAATTAAATGATCTCCAAGACCCTTTCTAGTTCTGAAATTCAGACATAATCTTACCATTAACTGAGTGGGTGACATAGTAATGAATGAAGAATTGTTCAGAGATTAAGGATCTGAAGCAGCATTTGCCTTATCTGAAGTGATTCTTATACTGTTCTTAGCCAGAAGAGGAGGACAGCTCCAGCCTCTACTTTATTTTAATAAGTGAACAGGAAGACAAATAATATTCCCTTTATAGGTTCTTTAAAAATCTCAAAATTGAGAATTCAAAAGCTTTATATTGATTTTTATATCTGGCTAATAAGACTCTTGGTAGCCAGACCCCAATATATTTTTAGCTTTTTTTTTCTTATTTTAACCACACTGACACTCACTGAGTCTGAATCAGCAGACTACTTGTTTGCCTAATGTATAATCTCAAGTCCCATGGAACAAGGGCTCACACCTACTAGATTTTTCTGACTGTGGAATTTACTTTTCATTTTTATTCAGAGCACTGTCAGCTCTGCCTTTAAAACTAAAGTGAAAACATAACTGCCTGGTAATGAATTTGAAATCTCTTAAGGAGAACATATTTTAATGCATCTTGCAAGAGTTGAAAAATACATCACTTTATATTGAAAATGGATCAAGTTCTTATTTTTTAGGTTATGTTTATGATATTTAAAATGGTGGTCATTATAATTTGCCCCTAGGTCAAGTGATTAGGATTTATTTGAATATTTCCCATCTCTTTTCTTAAAAGAAAAAGAAGATATTTAGTTTTCAAAAGCAGGGAATGGATGAACAGCAGGAAGAAAAAAAATGATTATCAGCAGGACAAGAAATATTGTGCCCGTGCCCTTTTAAAGATGCAGTGGGGAAGCAATTCTTTTGTCACCATTTAAATGTTCCTTAAATGGAGTTTTTGTATGCTAATCGAAATAAATCCTAGTCATTCTCCCCTAATTGAGGTTCTACCATGCAAAATCTACAGTTTGAGAGCACAGTTGGATTTATATTCTTGAAAGGGCTTATTTTGGGGGGATCAGAGACCTATTTCTAAGGTTGCGATAGTTGGGGTTTTGGCATTTTGTCTGATTCTCTTCCTTCATCCTAAAACTTAACACAAATGTCAAAAGTTATCAACTAAAAACATGAACCCAACATACTCTGGCCTCTACATACCCAAGGAAATTCAGCATTTGGTACTAAGGTTTCAGAGGATAGAAACAGTGCCTCATTCTGTCATACAACATTGTTTGATTGTGCTTTTTGGTTTAAGTCAGACAGCTCTTTCTCTAAATAAAAGGTACCCATTTCTCCATGTTTAGCAATTTCCTATGCAAGCATTTGCTATGTACTATGGACAAGAAAATCACATGGTTACCGAAGACTTTCGGTTAATGTTGAAAAAGTGTAGATTTAAGTTTCATTCCAAATTGATGCTTCCATTGATTAATTCAATTAAAATCTCTTTACCTGAGAACATATTGCATTCTACTCTTTGAGTTTCGCTCCAGAAATATAAAAATGATTATAAGATCCTGCCCTAGAATAACAGACTATTATTAGTAGTTGAAAAATGAAACAGAGTAAAAAGGCATATCTCTCCTCTCTGCAGGTCTAGATTTTATCTTATGAATACTGTGTATTTATTTCTACAGAATCTTTCATGTGTTATACTTATCAGTTAATACGTGGGAATATTTTTCCTTTTCACATGTAAAGAACTTGAAACTCAGCACTTTGCCTGATGAAAACTTCAAAAAAATGGTATACTTGGTAAATTTCCCACAAGTTCTACAGCTACAAATAAAGAAAACTCCAATTACTTTCAAAATTACCTCCCTGTGTATTAGATTAGAAAACCACTAATAGCTTTTGAGCATGATTGTCTAATATTTTATCAGGTCTTGCTTAGAAACACATTGAAATCATTACCTGACTTTTAAGAAAGAGGAGTTCTTTTTCCAATTAAAAATAAACCCACTGGCACACCCTAGCCTAGAAATGCTCATTTGATTTTCAGATTAGAATGTAAAGGGATATCAACCAGAGAAAAGTGATGCTCCTGGAGGTGACATTTTTCAAAGTTGGTTTGGGCAGTACTTAGCCACAAATTTAACCTTTTTGTTTTCATGGTATGGTCAACAAAATGAGCAAAAAATACCTACCACATGGCACCTAGCTTTCCACTTTATGTTTTCCAAGGTTTATTAATTTTGTTTGGAATAATGGCAAGCAAAATTCTGAAAATGAAAATTCTCATAAAACATATGATAGGGCTTCCCTGGCGGCGCAGTGGTTGAGAGTCTGCCTGCCGATGCAGGGGACACAGGTTCGTGCCCCGGTCTGGGAAGATCCCACATGCCGCGGAGCGGCTAACCCCGTGAGCCATGGCCGCTGAGCCTGCACGTGCAGAGCCTGTGCTCCGCAACGGGAGAGGCCACAACAGTGAGAGACCCGCGTAGCGCAAAAAAACACAAAAAACAAAAAACATATGATAAAATGAAACTTTACAGATGTTACTTTTGGAAATTCTAAGCTAACAACACAATTTGTGACAAATCAGTACGCCTCTATGTAAGTGAACCGTGAGGTCATGAAACATTGTTTGTAGACACATTAAACCTTAGCATGGTAACAGTTGCCTTGCAATTGGAGGACACTAGAGGCAGATTTTAGCTTTGAAATTTTAGTCCTAAAAAGATAAAGCAAAACAGATGGCTTAATATATTTTGTGGTACTTACTGGACACTAGTGGGATTCCAAGGCTTTGTTTACATGTACAACCTCTTTGAGAAAATAAATTTTTTTTTTTTTTTTTTGTGGTATGTGGGCCTCCCTCTGTTGTGGCCTCTCCCGTTGCGGAGCACAGGCTCCGGACGCGCAGGCTCGGCGGCCATGGCTCACGGGCCCAGCCGCTCCGCGGCATGTGGGATCCTCCCAGACCGGGGCGCGAGCCCGGTTCCCCTGCATCGGCAGGTGGACGCGCAACCACTGCGCCACCAGGGAAGCCCCTAAAATAAATTTTTATTAACGATACTTGACCTTGAATATGTTGCTTGCATTTTTCCCCCATTCAACGGGTTGTTTCTGTATAAAACGCAAAGAATCAAAGAAAAATGCAATACAAGTTGTCTATTCCTTTGCCAAAACAAGTAATTTACAATATGTATTTTGGAGATAATGTTATCGTCTAGAATGATACAATCTTATTCCAGACTTAAAAGATAGGTGCATGTGTCTTAGAAGATTGAGAGAGTACTAAATAAGTATAAGGCTGTTTGGTGTGCAGGGTTCAGCTTTGCTCTGGCAGACAGATGCTTTTGTAAGATCAATGACTATACTATACAATTCTTGAGCTTGTTTTCTATTTTCATACAGTATGGTTCATGTCTATGGCCTAAAGATATACTGCAATTTTGCTATCTCATACTTGATGGAATTATACTGGAATAGTTCTATTAAGTTTTGTTAAAATTTTTTGGAATCTTAGAATGATGCAATATCTCAGTGTGACTTTACAGGCACACAAGAAATTCCAAATCAGCCCATTGATCACTGAACACATTTTAATGGCCTTTTGAGCAAACATCAAAATAAAATCCATAACAAAGGAAATTCAGCAAATTTTATTTTGAACTTCTGATTATTTTGAGTCAGAATTAATTGGAAAACATTTGAAAAATAAATGCATGAATCCTCTAAGACCATAAATTTCTGGGCCAAGCCAAGTTCTGAACTGATATTTAGACAAATATTTATATTTAATATTACGTTAGTTATATACATTTTTAAATATGTAGTTTTTCCCCCACAGTTTTCTTCCTTGATATTTTTATAGCAGTCTATCTTCAATTCCTTCATAGTGATTTTGTTTACCTTTTATGAATTATTTTTGTTTTCTTTTTGTCTTCTATTGTTAACATCCTATTAATTAACAATTTGAGTGCAGCATGGCTGCTTTACTAATAACATTAACTGTATTAGTTGTTATATTTACTATCTAATGTTAATCTTGGTTCACTTTCTTTACTTTCAAATCAATTAAAAACGTGTTAATGGAACTTCCCTGGCAGCACAGTGGTTAAGAATCTGCCTGCCAAGGCAGGGGACTTGGGTTCGATCCCTGGTCTGGGGAAGATCCCACATGCCACGGAGCAACTAAGCCCATGCACTTAACTATTGAGCTTGCGCTCTAGAGCCCATGAGCTACAACTACTGAGCCCATGTGCCACAACTACTGAATCCCGTGTGGCTAGAGCCTATGCTCTGCAATAAGAGAAGCCACCACAATGAAAAGCCCGCACACTGCAATGAAGAGTAGCCCCCGCTCACTGCAACTAGAGAAAGCCCGTACACAGCAACAAAGACCCAACGCAGCCAAAAATTAATTAATTAATTAAAAATAAAATAAATACATCTTTAAAAAAGTGTGTTAATGATTTATAAAATACAAGAAAAATATAAAATTATTCAATACATTATCTTCACCCAAGTCTCAACTGGTTTCATTGTAGACCAGTGCATTTTTCAAATGTGCATTAATGAAAGAATCCAAATTCCTCTTTCTCTCTTATAATGTACTACTCTGTGGTCTGGTAGGGAAATTGAGTAAAAGTGAAGGGGAGAACTGAGCTGCTTCATGAGGTAATGAGTTTTCTGTCTTGAGAAAGCTTGAACATAAGCTCAGTGACCTCCCAGGAGCAACATGGTAGAAAAGAGTGCTGATGAGGCAGAAGAGAGGGAACAATCCCTGCCATTCCTGATTTCCATGATCCTTTCAAGTTCCACAGCTCACTCTGGGGGTAACTGTTATCTCTTATTTATGGTCTATTAAGAGAAGCTAAGGACAGAATGCATGGAGATAGGATATTTCACCATGCCCTAGGTCCTTATGAGATACTTTCAAGTGTAAATTTGAATACCTTCAACTACAAGTGACAACACATCAGGGGAAAAAAAGGGGGGGGCATTGAAGACAAAAGAAATTTATAGTTTCAGGTAACAAGAAGTCTGTAGGTAACTTGTTTCTGGTTGGTTTTAGCAGCTCAAGATCCAGGCCTCTTTTGTCTTTCTATCTGTCATCTATATAGTTCATCATTGGTCTGCCTTCCTGGTTAAAGAAGCTATAGCATTTGCAAGCCTCAGTTCTCAGGCTACACTGTATCAAAAATAGGAAGCAAGGTTGAAGATTGGGGTGGGAGAGAGTGTTGAAGCTTTTATCTTAGCAGATATGCTTTTATCAGAGAGAAAAATGTTTCCAGGCACCCTCCAGTACACTTCCTTTTGAGCCTGTAGTAGCTTCCAGGAAAAATAGAAAATTAAGTATATTAAGATTCTTCACCCTCAGAGTTTTAAGGCTTTGACAATTAGGGAGGAAAGGGCTAGAAATAGCTAATGGGTAGGGGACAAATATGCCTTCAACAAGTGACAAGAGCACAGCAGCTCACCAAATAGATTCTCAAACTGATTCCTAATTAGAAACTGATTGCTTCCATCAGTGGAGTTGAAAATGTTCCTCTAATTATTGTCAAAGGTATATATATAAGACCAAGAGCACAGAGGTTAGAGGCAACTGTCAGACAAAGCAAACATACCAGAAGTAGTCCTCGAGTTAGTAATTTGTGACACGATCTTTTGTTTATATAGTTCCTAGTTAAATGATGACAGAGTCATGCTTCAATCTGGTGCAGTGATTTTCCCATTTAGCTATATAATCATGCAGTGGCTGCAAATCCTTTCAGACACATGGAAGCTCCTCCCCAGGTTAGCTTTCACTCCTCACAGTGCTCTTCAAGTCTCCCCTTCATTTTTTATTCTCCTTTCTCTCTCTGTAGGTTAGTCAAATAAACAATGCTCAAATAACATGAGCCAGAGGGAGAAAGAGAGAAGAGGGAGTGGACAAGCAAGAAGGGGGAGGGAACAGTTTGATACTGGGTTTTGGAGCCTGGGTTTTTTTCCATTTTTTCTCCCCAGGAGCATGAGACAGCTGTAGACCCTGTGGGTGAATCAGGAGAATCTAGTTCCAGCGGTGAGGTGGTGACTGATGGATGCCAAGTTATTAACTGAGACATAAATATAAGGTGAAAAGAAGAGAAAGAGGAAAAGTGAAAACGGCAGCTACCAATGGTCATGGTGGAGGGCCTATTTTGCCTGAAGACATGCAGGCTTGGAATATTCCCAGGAATAAGGGAACTGGCAGGCATGGAGAGGAAGTGAGATGGGAATGTAAGAAGCTCTTTTGTCCCTTTCCTGTTGGCCGGTTTCTGTTCCCCTTAAACTTTAATTATAAAAATGAGATCACTAGGTAACATTTAACCTTTTAACCTAACTCCTGACTTAAGCTCTACTAAATGCACACAATGCCTTGCCTAACCTGTTGATTCTTTTCCTAGATTAAAAGAAGTAGGAATGAAGAATTAAGTAGTTAAAGAATGACCATCTCTCTGCTCCCAGCAGCTCCCTTAGCACTCCTGCAGGCAGACCACGTGGATGAGATAACATCTGAAGAAAGATCCTGAGGAGTCAGCCAACCTGCACACAATGGAAAATGATGTAGACCTTGACCTCCTGCCTTGATGATTCACTAAGTTTCTTTTCCTCTTTTCTTTTTAAAAACTGTCATGGCTGAGCAGGATCTTTGGAGTTGGTTTTGAGGACAAGAGTCTGCTTTCTCCCCAGATTACTGAACTTCTGATTAAAGTAAGGTTTCCTTTGCAAGTATTAGCTTTCTAGAGGCAAGCAGTCGAACCTGAGTTCTGTAACAGGGGTGATCTGAGACAAATTTAGGAGAGTGTGACATCTAGAGATTCACTGTCACTCCCTGGAGTGTTTATTCTTCCAACTAGTAAATGTGCTTTGGAAGGTTTTTTGGATAACCCCCCTGTTGACCTTTCATAACTCAAAAGGACAGCCACTACCCAATAGAAAATAAGTTGTCAAAAATGCAGTGCTTTTAAAAAATTCCACTGGAGACCCTACTGCAGCATTGGCCTTTGACTGTAGCCCCAGTAGACTCCCCACTCATTCCATGAGCACAGCCCCTGCTTCTCCTCTTGGGAAGATTATGGGCAGCCATTTCTTGTGGAGATTCATGAAACAGGTTCTCCTTAGTTTGGCTCAGTAGACTTCTCTTTCACTGTATTGTAAATATTTTTTGTTTTTTTGTATATTATGGTGTTGTGACATCTTAAAAAACCTTTCTGGCTGGTGAAAAGACTGTGTCTCCCAGGGCGAGCCAATTCTTAAAAATTGAAAAGGCCCCAGCCAGGTGCATGTTGATATGTAAACTACCCAATCCACAGTACCTCTTTTTTGTGGCTCTGGCACCCCAGGAGGCAATATCCCTCTGCCTTAATCCTCCCAGGGCTAGGTGGCAGGCAACTAGGGACCAGCCCTGTAGCCCAAATCACTTTGAAGAAATACTCAAGCTAGCCAGTCCTAAACTATTTACTCTGCTCTGCCCTGCCTTTCCCACAGAAACCCAAAAGGTTCTGGTCTAAACCTTCCCCTCACTCCTATTTTCTGCCTCCTGACTACCCTGGTGCTTTCCTATGTGGCCCTGCATGACATGCAAAGCCTTCTGTCTCTAGGATCTACAGTACAATAAACTTTGTTTTTCCTGAGCCTCTTCTCTGTCTCCTCTTGTGGCTGCACCCGACTGACCATCTCATAAAAAATACAAAACATCCACACCAAAACATTTTTACCATGATGCAACTCCCTGATATTTAAAGTAAATGATAGGGGCTTCCCTGGTGGCACAGTGGTTAAGAATCCGCCAGCCAATACAGGGGACACGGGTTTGAACCCTGGTCTGGGAAGATCCCAAGTGCCGTGGAGCAACTAAGCCTGTGCACCACAATTACTGAGCCTACTCTCTGGAACCCATGAGCCATAATTACTGAGCCCATGTGCCACAACTACCGAAGCCCACGTTCCACAACTACTGAAGCCCACGTGCCTAGAGCCCGTGCTCCGCAATGAGAAGCCACTGCAATGAGAAGCCCACACACAAAAACAAAGAGTAGCCCCCGCTTGCTGCAACTACAGAAAGCCCGCGAGTGGCGACGAAGAACCAACACAGACAAATATAAATAAAATAAATTTTAAAATAAAATAAAGTGAAATAAATGATAGAATTTTGGAGCACGCCTTCACCTCTTTGCAAAGTGACCGACCCAGGAAAAATGTCTTGAGATTGCAGTGTGTATTGGATTTCTAAAATCAACCAGATGTGCTGGAATTTATATCATTAATTCATGTTACTGTTTATTGCAGCTGATATTTACCAATCAGAATGGAAATATTTAAATATTTTAACAGTCAGTACCATCATAACATGCACAGTGGCTAACATCAGCCCTGGATGCATGCTTAGTGAATATTACCATTAAGATTCTGGTCCCCTCAGTACAAAATTAGGTCAACGGCACCTCTTAGACTATACTGCCTTCTCAGTGATAAATCATATCCTTCTAAATTTTGATGTTTTTGGAATTCTTTCAAGGTCTCTTTAAATAAATAATCAGATCTTAACTTTCTCTGAGTCTTAAGAAGGGTGAATTAGGGGAAAATGTTTCTTTCACTAATAAGTTTACATAAGCTCTGTAGGATTTTGGACACTTGTTGAAGAGGAACCAGATACTAGATAAAGCACTAGATATTTTATTGATATAATGATTTAGTCTTTAGTTTCATTTGATTTCATCATTTTTGACTAAAGGCTATTACAGAATAACAAATGTGACATTGTCTCATGTTATATATGACATTTTGTACAAGCATAAGCCAATGTTTAATTTTAGAAAGGGTCACCTACCCATCTACTCCCCTTCCAAAATACTCAGAACATGAGGGAAGAGAATAAGGCCAATTGAAAGAATATGACCTTGCACAACAGAAAGACCTGGGTCTGAACTGTGCCTCTGCCACTTCCTTGCTCTGTGAGTATAGAGAGATTATTTAAATTCTTTTAGCCTCAATTTCTTAATATTTTCCTTGTTATAATTTTCTTTTCTAAAATTTTATCTATTTATTTTAAAATTGAGATATGACATTAACCAGCTTTTTAGTGTGTTATATGCCCACATATATATAGTGTGTTATTTGTTTACCTTGCTTGGGCAGCATAAAAGACCATCAGGAGGCACTGTGGACAGACCATGGAACAAAGACTGGAGTATATATCTGTGTATCACCTGAAATAAAGACTGCAGACTGATAAAGAAAAGGCAAGAGATTTAATCTAGCAATTTGAAGTGGGTGATCAGCCTTACATTATTGAGTTAACCATATGTGAAAATTAAGGAGACACGTACACTGCCCCTTTTTCCTCATGTATGCATATATGTTTGGTTCACTGCTGTACACTTAAAGGTCTCCTCCCCAATGGGCCATTTTGACTTTAAACTAGATGAAGGGATTCCTCATTCCCTATCTTTTTCTTGTGCTCTGCTATTCTGTTCTTTGGCTTCTGCTCATCTTTTAGCTTTTTCATTTCTTCCTTTGAAGATTTCTTAGTAAAAGAGCTTTTGAATTTATTTTCTTCCCTAACATGATCCAGTTTTACTTTCTTTTTTTTTTTTTTGTCCTCTGTCCAGGAAGCTTTATATGCTTTTGTAATCACTGTTGCTCCCTATGTCTACCTCCTCCCTCAACTGCTACCATTACCAAGGTTTGTAGGTACAGGAGCAGAGTTTGCTCCATACCAATAACAAGAATACATTTCTGTAAACTTATTACTGAATGAAGCACTGATCCCAAATTCACCCCTCTCAGCACCCATGGAAAGTTAAGATCTGATTATTTATTTAAAAAGATCTTGAAAAAATTCCAAAAATATCAAAATCCAGAAGGATAATTGTGTCCAGAGATAATTCTATCATCTATCTATCTATCTATCTATCTATCTATCTCTCTCTCTCTCTCTATATATATATATATATGTATATATAATATATATAAAACAGCTGACATAAAGCCATGATGAAATTGTGACAAACATGATAATGGCTGTAGCACTTAACCAAATTTTGTTATGTGCATTGCCTATCTATATCCTTGGCAAAGACAGTGATGGGTGGGTCTGCCTTCACAGGGCCATTTGTGTGTATCTGTGTGTGTGTGTGGTAAGGGTTAGCAGTGAGTACACATAGAAGGGGGATGTGAAACAGCTTGATCTCAGTGAAGGAAAACTTGGCATATATCTAGTTTAAGCTATTCAGGGTCAAGAGTCCAGAAAAATCTACCTTTGACTTCATATCTCTATCTATCTATCTATCTATCTATCTATCTATCTATCTATCTATCTGTCTATCTATCCATCCATCTATCCATCAATGTTCATACATGAACTGTTCTGCCCATGTAGGAAAAGAAAAAATTAAATATCATGTATAGCTTATCTCAGATCTGATTTCCAAAAATCACATTTCATACGATTTTTTCTTAAGAGTGTATACATATACAATGTATTTGATTCTTAACTGCTAATGGCTTTTGAAAAAAATTGCTTACATTATCTTTGAAAATTCACTTAACCTAAAGGCATAATGCAGCTGGAATCTGTTATGTGTTGGGCTTGATGAAACCAGGGAATTTAGTCTCATGGAAGCAGGGATTTTTAAATAAAGTTTTTATTAAAAACTTTGAAGTCCTTATATATGTCTTGACTTTTACTGAGTAGTAAGTATCTGTGCTTTTATGTTAACAATGCATATTCACTTTCATAAATAACAAATCTGGGGGACTCCTACTGTAGCAAGACAGAGTAACTGGCCCTGGGCTAGCCCACTCAATATAAACAGTGATCAAAGAGGACACAATATATGAAGCAGCTATTTTAGACATTCAAGAAGAGGCAACACAAGATTGTGATCTCTGAGAGAAAAGAAACACCAAGTGAACCCCATAATCACCATTACTTTCTCTCAGAGGCAGTTTCCAGATTACAAAGAAGGGAGGTGGATCCCAATCAGAGCATGATGGTCTTCCTGAGTTTAGGAGACAGAAATTGGAATTCAGAACCACTAAATTGGTTGAAATTGGTAGAAATGAGGACCACAGGAAAAGGAACCGTGCAAAGAAAGAAATCTGCCAAGGAATCATTTTAATGTTTTTCACCAAATATTAAGCTGTGAGTGCACAGGAAAAGCTGGGGAACTGTGAAAGGAAATATAGACTGTGAAGGTCACATATTTCTGAGAGACATAGGGGTTTGACTAGCTAGAGCTTTGCTAAACACCATGGCATTCAATGTAAATCTCTGAAAGTTTATATATTAGGAGTGGGCACTACGGTAAATAAAAAATAATACAGACCTATCCTAACAATCAAGGAGATCCACTATTTAATTTATTTTCTGCCAAAGTAATGTTTTATGCTTTCTAAAGAAATATTAAAAAAAAAAACAACCCTTACTCTCAACAACATAGCATCCATGTTTAGCTTAAAATAAAACATTACTACATAGGCATAGAAGCAAGACATTTTTTGTTCCATAATGAGGGGAACAAGAATAGTAGAGACAGACCCAGAGATTACAGAGATGTTGGAATTAGCAAGCAGAATTTAAAACAGTAATTTAAATATGTTTAAAATTTTAAAGGAAAGAATGAACATGATGAATACACAGATGGGAAATCCCAGTAGAGAAATAGAAACTTAAAAAATGGAAATTTGAAACTCAAAAATGCAATAACTAAAATAAAAAATTGATCATTTTTATCTCATAAATATTAAAAATCTCTGCTCATCAAAAGCCTAAGACTGGGAGAACATATTTGCAATATAATGCACTTACATCAGACTATCTAAACAACTTTTATAAATCAATCAAAAAACCCAAAAACCTCCCCCTCCAAAAAAAAGAAAAAAAAGGCACTTTTTAGTAAAAGGGCAAAAGAACTGAACTGCCATTTACAAAGGAAGATAAGCAAGTAGCACATGAAAAAATGTTCATCTTCATTAGTCATTAGACTTTGATGCAGGAGATAGATGGGTCCCAGGGTGAGAGCAGCTGGAGTTTGTTCCCTGTGGACCGATATTCCATGATGGAGATAGCAGGAGCAATAACTAAAATAAAAAATTGATCATTTTTATCTCATAAATATTAAAAATCTCTGCTCATCAAAAGCCTAAGACTGGGAGAACATATTTGCAATATAATGCACTTACATCAGACTATCTAAACAACTTTTATAAATCAATCAAAAAACCCAAAAACCTCCCCCTCCAAAAAAAAGAAAAAAAAGGCACTTTTTAGTAAAAGGGCAAAAGAACTGAACTGCCATTTACAAAGGAAGATAAGCAAGTAGCACATGAAAAAATGTTCATCTTCATTAGTCATTAGACTTTGATGCAGGAGATAGATGGGTCCCAGGGTGAGAGCAGCTGGAGTTTGTTCCCTGTGGACCGATATTCCATGATGGAGATAGCAGGAGCTAGAGAAGTGGCTAAGACCTGCCCCAATAAGACATAAAAGACAACATATTTCTCATTCTCGAAGTCAAGAAGACCTTCCCAACTAAAAAGCTCCTTGGAGGTCAAAAGAGGAGTGATGTCAAGCTACCCATAAGCCTCTTCACTGGAATCCATCTTGGCTAAGATGTGCACATGCACACATGAGAGGTTCCTGAGATATACCAAATACAGACTCAGAAGCAGGCAAATCAAAATGATTGGCCAAAGGAAACCCGGAAGAAATGCCCCATATAAGTGATTTAAACTACCATGAGGGCACAACTCTCTCTCTGAGTCCGCCTGTGTGTCTATCCATAGGTACTGTACATTTTTCCTCCTAATAAACACTTTACTTGTTTCACTACTTTCTATCTTTGTGGGAATTCTTTTCTGCAAAGCCAAAGGGCCAGGGCCTTGTCACTGACCACTTGTCTAAAGGCTAGGAAATAGTGCTCTCACTGCTGTGGCTTGACTTCAATCTCTGGACAGGACCTGAAACCCTGCTTCAAGCCACTGCAGGCCGAGCCCACCGAGATCATATTTGGTGCCGAAACCTAGTAATTCAAGGTAAATTGTGGCTTTGCCCAGCTGTGGCTTAAGGCCTCTGACTTTCGCTCTTGCTTTCTTTTTCTCTCTCTCCACTTCTCTTTCTTTTCAAGACCCACAAGACATAATCTCTGTCTGCTCATTGCATTATGGCTCCCTCCAAAACTGGGGGTGGCAGAGGTGTTCCCTAGGCCATGCAGATTCAAATAACGCTTGGATAACAGCTGACACTGGTCCTTTGGGACAAGATAGAAATGTGATTTCCAACCTTGAAGGAGCCGCAGGGGTGTCTCTCTTGCTCTCACTGCCCTGTATGGAACACTCTACTATGCTTTTCCTTCCCACCTTACTCACACAGCAAGGTATCTTTCTCACTTCATATCTCAACTCCCTTTTAGGGAAGCATTCCCTGGACATCATTCCTAAACTGCGTCCCTGCCACTGCCAAACTCACTATTGCCTGTGTCAGACAAAATTGTCAGACCATTCCCAATTCTGTCTTAGCTGCTAGACAAATAGGGCAGAAGATTTTGTGTTCTTCTGCTGTCTGGTCTCTCACCTTCACTCAATGCCCCAAGATTGACTTTGAGAATTTCTCTACCTCCCAGCCCTTGAGCCTTGAACCCTATGCCATCTTTCATAGGGCCCAACTCCAATTTCTCCAAGGATTCCTCTTTACATCTATTGGACCCCCTTCACTCCAGGCCTTGGCAGCCTACACACTGCCATGGACAGCCTTTCAGGAGGGCCACTACTCAGAAGGCCGAATTATAAACTTTGTAGATGCTCAGTCACAAGGAATACACCTCAGCATAGGAAGACTTATCATAGGAAATAAGCTTTACACACAGTGGATCCCTCCTAAGGAATACTGGCAACAGGTCTGCACTGGTTCAAATGTCCTCCCCTGGCCACGTCGGGGGACACCTTGTGCAAGGTATCATGGAAGACCAGAGACATCTGGTCAGGAATTGATGGGAGAGTAGAGGGCACTTGAAACCCCATCAGATGCGAAGGGAATTTGGGGGATGCCCTGAACCCCTTGAAGTTAAAGCCTCCTGGTAAATATTTTCAGGAGGCCAGATTCCATTTCTAGGAGAAGTCTCTTGTTCTCCGTTACAGGTTAGCCAACATAAGAGGATCCCTCTTCAAGCCAGAAAAAACACCTCTGGAGTGTATCCTTAAGAGCTGGAAATTTTTTTAAATAGAAGGGCTAAGAGGGAAAAACTTAAGTTCTACTGTAACAGTGTCTGGTCTTTTTATAAGTTGGGGAATGGAGAAAAATGGCCTGAAAACGGGTCTCTAAATTACAATACCATTCTGCAATTGGATCTTTATTGCCACAGGATAGGACAGTGGATTGAGCTTCCCTATATTCATGCTTTCATGGTCCTTTACCAAAATCCCACCCTATATGGCTCTTGTAATTCAAAACCTGGGGAATCAGAAAAATCTCCTGACATTTTAGATGATCCCCTTCTAAGCTCTCCCATCTCTCAGGGGGAAAACCAGGCTCTCCCTACTCCTGACAGTATCCCTACTTCTCAGGAACCACCCACTTCTCCGAAGTCACCTACTTTTCCCGGTCCCTCTGACCGATCCCAAACTCCACCTCCTTATGTCCCTCCATACCCTCCTTTACCCCAAGAGAGACTAGTCCCTCTGGGATAACTCACAGTGGAGCTTCCTATCACCCATGATCAGGGAAATTATGTCCTCTTAGGGAAGTGGCAAATGATGAAGGGACAATCAGAGTACATGTTTCCTTCTCTTTAACCAACTTAGCCCAATGTAAACAAAGATTGGGCCAATTTTCTGAAGACCCTAGTAAGTTTGTTGAAGAGTTTCATGCCCTAACTCTGGTCTATGATTTAAGGTGGAAGGATGTTCAAATAGTCCTATCTACTTGCTGTACTCCTGAGGAAAAACAGAGAATCTGGACAGCAACCCAGGGGTATGCTGACCACTTTGCCAGAGACCAACACGAACATCATGCTATGGGTGGAGACCCAGTCCCAAATCAGGAACTCCTTGGAATTATAATTCCTGGGAGCAGACAGAGCCAGGAAGCACATGATTCAATGTGTATTAGAAGGGATGAGAAAGTGTATCCAAAAGTCAGTTAACTATGAAAAACTTAAAGGAGTGACCCAACAAGAAAAAGATAATCCAGCCCTCTTTCACAGGTGGCTTGTGGAGGCATTTTATACCAACATAGATCCCTCCACTTCCAAATGTCAGTCCCTGCTGAGACAACACTTTATCAGCCAGTCCACCCCTGATATTAGGCATAAATTCCAAAGGTTACAATTAGACCCACAAACCCCTATGCCCCAACTCCTAGATGTGGCATTTGGGGTATTTAATAAATGAGATCAAGCTGAGGAGAAGAGAGAACCCAACGTGAGAAAAGACAGGCCAGGGCTCATGCAAAACTGATAGCCATTGCTGTCAGCCATGCCTTGTGACCTCAGGACAATCTAAGGGGGCCAAGAAAGTTCAACTATCTGTCTAGAGGTAATACCAACAAGGGAGAATGTTTCAAATGCAAGTCTACTGGCCACTGGGCCAGAGATTTCCAGAAAGAGTCCCCTGCACCATGCCCAGCCTGCAAACAAAGGGGTCATTGGAAGAGGGACTGCCCTCAGTCCCAAAGGGGAAGGGGGGCTTCTGCTCCCAAGATGGCCATGCTGGATGACTGAGGTGGCCCGGGGGTTCTGGCGGCTCCCCCCAATGAGATGTCTGTCTCCATCAAGGAGCACCAAGTGGTCCTTGACGTGACAGGAACCCAAAGACCCACATTCCAGCTATTCCTGTGAATCCACCCCTTCCCCTAAATCTCTACAGGACCCAGAGAACCCAGGACAGCCTGAAAATTCCAGGGGCACAAGTGAGCCTCTCCAAGACCTAAAGCTCTTATTCAAAAAGGACAAAGAGACTTCTTAAACCCAAAGCTAATTACCCCTAGCTTCTATCTTCCTTTTTTACCTTCCGGTACTCCAATCCATTTACAGAATAACTGACATGCTCTGGTAGATTTAGGTAACTATTTTCCTCTTTGCCCTCACCTTTGCTCTTGGAATTTACTAAACTTCTCTGCCCATACTGTGTGATTTAAATATGACTCTGACTAGTGCAACTATAAGGCTACTAATTGCCTTTGCTTTTCTATGCCTCCTTCCCTTATCCACAGGATGGACAGAAAACTCCCTGGTTCACAATACATAGTCCCTTGCTTCCTCCACTCGGTTGATGGAATGCTGCATCTGCTTACCCGAGCTAAGTCCATCAGGGACCATAGCGACCCCCTTGTCCATCCTGTAAGGAATTTTAGCCAAGCTCCTGAGGGAAAGTAGTCAGAGACCCAAAGCTCAGAATGATAATGTACAGAGAATTGTTCATTTTCCTACTGAAGATAATTCTAATGTCTTTTGCCTAACCCTCCCCTTACCAACAGAAGGAGACTGTGAAGTCAAACTGGGGGGATGAAGAACTGACATTAAAGCATCCCAGCACTTGATAACGTCCCCCCTAAGCCAGAACTCCAGTAACCTATTTGTGCTCAAACTCTAACTCGCTACCCGATGGAAGAAGGATCCACACAGGAGAGTCAGATATCAGGATGGATGTGGTTGGAATGCGTTGGGTTTGTAGCTGGAGAACATTTCCATAACAGTAGAATTGGGTAGCTAGGTTTTAAAACCTTGGGCGATTTAGTCTACTTTGCCCTACCAAGATATTTTTTCGTATGCCAGGTAGATAAAAAAACATGGGCCACTAATTGTCTATGCAAAAACTCCACTCCCACACAGTATATGCTTGGAACCTTGATTACTCTTTGCTCAATCGACTCCTTCAATGAATCCAAGCACTGGGTTAGTTCATTAAAACTGTTCACTTGATCAACTCAAGATTTACCTGGCAGCATCCCAGATGGAGATGCCTATTTCTTTGGGTAAACCTTGTTACCATGGTGGGGAGTAGCCACCCACCAACATATCCTATGAAACTTGTCTCATATTCTTACTGCCATAGCTAGCAGTACCACCAACTCTTTTACTAAGTTACAGAAGTTTCTAGATTCGCTGGCCAAGGTGGTACTTGACAACCAACTGGCCCTGGATTATCTGTTGGCAGGACAAGGAGGGGTATGTGCAGTTGCCAATACTTCTTGTTGCACATACATTAACCCCTCTTCCCAGGTAGAGACTGACATTGAGAAAATTCGACAACAAGCAACCTGGCTTCAGCAGACAATTAACCACCAATCCTCGCTATTCAATATAGGCAGGGAAATTGAAAACTGGCTGTCTAATTTGTTCTCCTGGATCCCACAGGGTAGTAAAAGCTTTCTAATGGGAGGTTTCCATTTTCTTATAACCTTCCTCATTTCAGCCATACTGATTTATGTTATGTTTCACCTAGTGCTCTGTTGTCTTCCATATCGTTGCAAATCTACAACTAAGACTCTTTGGTCCAAGAAGGAGGCCTGGGACCAACAGGTTCAGACCTTCCATTTTAGAAAGATAGAAATATACTAAGTTTTAAGGCTGAGGTTAACAAAAATACACTGACCTTGTATAACCAGATTCTTACCCTTACTTGAATATCTGGTTATAATAGTTCTTTTACTAGTCTTTAGCCCCTGTTTCTCTAATCTAATTACTTACTTTGTTTTCTGTAGGACATCATAGGACAATGGTGATGCAGGGACTCCAGCCACTCCCCATAGCAGATCTTGCTAAAATAACAATGGGAGTCACCCTGGGGGCCCCTTAATGAGACAGGGAGAGAACTCCATGACTCCAACTAGGTAGGTCTACGAGCCCCTCGCCAGCCTGAAGAAGCTACAGAAGACAGGTCTTGGCCCTTCATCTTCCCAGTAAATATTTCTTGGGGTCTACATCTCTCATGGGGGATTTGAGGCAGGAGATAGATGGGACCCAGGGTGAGCAGTTGGAGTTCATTCCCTATGGACCGATACCTCAAGATGAAGACCACATGTTTCTCATTCTCAAAGTCAAGGAGACCTTCCCAATTAAAAAGCTCCTTGGAGGTCAAAAGGGGAGTGATGTCAAGCTACCCATAAGCCTCTTCACTGGAATCCATCTTGGCTAAGAGATGCACATGCACACATGAGAAGTTCCTGAGATATACCAAATACGGACTCAGAAGCAGGTAAATCAAAATGATTGGCCAAAGGAAACCCGGAAGAAATGCCCCATATAAGTGATTTAAACTACCATGAGGACACAACTCTCTCTCTGAGTCCACCTGTGTGTCTATCCACAGGTACTGTACATTTTTCCTCCTAATAAACACTTTACTTGTTTCACTACTTTCTATCTTTGTGGGAATTCTTTTCTGCAAAGCCAAAGGGCCAGGGCCTTGCCACTGACTACTGGTCTAGTGGCTAGGAATTGGTAGTCTCACTGCTGCTGCCCGACCTCAATCTCTGGCCTGGAACCAAGACCCTGCTTCAAGCCACTGCAGGCCGAGGCCACCTGAGATCAGCTTATGAAAATTGAATCCACAGTGAGTTGATAGTATATACTTACTAGAATACCTAAATTTTAAAAGGCTGAAATGACTAAATATTGACAAGAATTCATAGCAATTAGAACTCTGATACATTGGAAATAGGTGTGTAAAGATGATACAACTAATTTGGAAAACCACTTGGCAGTATCTTTTAAAGTTGTAATTGCTGTATGATTCAGCAATTCCACTCCTAAATATTTATCCAAAAGAAATAAAAACAGACATTGATAAAAATACTTGTATAAGAATGTTCATAGAAGTTTTATTTATGATAGCCTCAAACTGGAAGTAACCCAAATTTTCATCAACAATTGAATGGCTAAATAATTTGAATTTATACAATAAAATACTACTTAGCAGTAACACAAAAGAACTACTGGTACACATAAAAACATGGATTACTTTGAAAACCATTACGCTGAATAAAATAAGTCAATAATAAAAGTGTTTATTCATACTTTTTAGTGTAATTTTAGAACAGGCAAAATTGATCTATGGCAAGAGATATCAGAACACTGGTTGCCTCTAGTGGGGACAGGTTTAGGGAGGATTGAGTGGGAAGGGGTATGCAGGAACTTGCTGGGATGATAGAAATATTTCTTATTATAATAGACTTGTGGGTTACAAAATTGAGTGTATCCAATTGTTAAATATTTAATGTGTATGTACTTTACTGTATGAAAATTATACCTGAATTTAAAATAGAGGCACATTTTGGATCACTCAATTCCTTCTCCTCACTTTGTGATTTCCAATGAATTTTGCAGTTATCCATTTGTACCTGTGTGAAGTCTGTAGGCTAAATAGGATATTTTATTTATTTATTTTTTACTAATTTCTTTTAACAATATTGAACTCTACAAAAAGATTTACTTAAAGTCTTAAGTAAGTCTAATAAATACACAAACAAATTCTACTAACACACCTAATTACAAGACAGCAAACAGCTGAATTACAACACAAATTTAGATGGCAATGTATTATAGCCCCAGCAAAAACTCAGAGAAAGTAGTTTTAGACTCTGGCAAATGATCAGAATGCAGTAGGTTGCAGTAGGAAATGTGAATTCACACATACAGTCACTCAACAAGGACTGCAAAATTGCCAAAGGCCATAGTTCTGGCATTTTCATTTCAGATCACTTTAGCAATTTTTACTTGTAGGTTCTGCTTCAACAAATGCTGCCACCCTTTTCTTTGGTACAGCCTCAGAGGAACAGTCTCTCAAAGGAACCTGAGAAATTTGCCATAGAGGAGAGAAGGGAAAGAAACAGAAAAAGAGGCTTGTTAAAAACAACAACAAAAAAAACAACATTAAAACTTACAATAACATAAAACAAACAAACAAACCAGAAGTCCAGGTTGGTGACACAGTCAGGGATGTCTGCCACATACGACCACCCTACCATGACATGGCAATCTGGACAAATGTGTCTCATTGCTGGACCATTATTGGGACAGAAGTTTTGCCCACTCTTTAGCCTCCAAGTGATTCCATTGTAGCTCCCTATTTTTAGGAGTTAATATCTAGGCTATAATAATTTGCTTCAGTCTGGTATACCAGGTCTCAGTCAGGGAGCACATTTAGAATACTAGAAGATTGCATATTTCAGATGTTTTTAGTGTGTGTGCATGTGAGTGTGCATGTGTGTGTGTGTGTGTGTGTGTGTGTGGTGTGATTGTGAGTGGTGTGTGTGTTCATATAATCTAAAAATGTTGGCTGTTGCAAAAAATACATTTGATAACTGATTGTTTTCTTATGTGATACAGTTTTCCTTGCCTACCCCAAATACTAGAAATGATCAAGTTGTTGAAAAATGTCTTTTTAGAGAAGAAATGTGTTAACTCACATTTATTTCCATTAGCTCCAGTACTTAGTGGGTGTTTAATAAATGTTCACTGTCAAGAGCAAAAACAACAATTCTATTTATTACACATGGCATTGTCTTCACCAGCCTTCTATAAATGTGTTTCTGTGAATGTGATTTCTCCTAAAAAGAATAAGCTAAAATAACTGTAATATTCTAAACAATGTTTACAGCATATCAAGCATCTGTTGAATGTTAATCTCAGGAAATAGAATTTCATGAGTTTCATGGAGTTGCAGTGTGTTTTAAGGGATCTGCTTTTTGGAGAAGTGAGCTACTTGCCTATAGTTTTTAAAGGTATTTTATTGAGCATTGATTATTTTTGGAAATCTATGACATGCAACAGACTGCTTTGTAGTCAAATACTGATCCTATGTGAAATTAATTGTGTAACCCCATGGTTAAGCATGTGATGTTGAAGGAGAAATCCTTAGACTCAGTTACTCCTGATGGTTTAGGGAAGAGGAATGGGACACAGTGGTGAGAGAAAGGAGTCCTACTGGAACAGAATGAGAATCCAAGCTATTTAGTAATATCTGCTTTATGTCAGTCATTGGTTGTACATTATCCTTAACCTTAGCAAAAATCATGTACTGTAGGTATAATTTCCCCTACGTAGCAGAGAGGAACCTGAAATTCAGACAGATCAACAACTTGCCCAGAATCAAACATCTAGTAAAGGTGTGTTACTTTGCTGTCAAAGGAAATCATGAATAATTAGTAATATATATAAGAAATTATGATTCTCTTATGCAATCCATTTTCAGAGAAATACATTTTGAAGAATACACTTCTCTGAAGAATTGAACCATAACACTGGAGAGAGATTAAAGCCTATCTTCTGCCTAAAGCCTATTTTTTCATTCATCTAATGTCCAAAGATGTTTCGGAGACTTTAGACATGATCAGTTCTCTTGCTTAGGACATGAATGTTATCGATGTTGTTAAATCTAATTGATACTCTTTGGTTCTCATCTTACCTTTTCAACACTGTTGAACACAGCTGATCAATCTCTTCTTGAAACACGTTTTCCTTTGGCTGCAATGATGCAATACTACCCTGGTCTCCTCCTGCCTTCATGTTAATTCCTTCTCAGTTCCTTGCCATTTGCTCCTCCACCTCTTCCATTTCAGATTTTCTCAAAACATTCTTCCCTTTTCATTTCTCTTCTCACTTACTGATGTCCTCTGCCAGCACTTATCCTTTCTCCCTCAGAGCTTTGTCCTTGATGACTCCTCTCAGTTCTCCTTACATGCTAAGCTCTTTCCTAAGAGCTGGGGTTCTTTTTCTCTTCCTCTTTTCATTGTTCAGAATTTACCACAAGTTACACTGTCTGTGTCTGTTATACTGGTACTATTATTTTCCTTTAATTTGCTACCTTTTTCTAAATCAACTTTTTTTTACTAAAATTAACATATTAGAAATGGAAAACTAATATTATTATAATATATGAAAAATAAAACCCAGATTATTTACAATAATTCAAAGAAAGTTATTAAAAGCAAATATACTGTGTAATAACAAATAATTAATATCATCCACACTTAACTGCATTTTGGGATATAATGACATAGTCATTGTCTCCTTTCTCTGTTTTTCTCTTTTTCTTTTTTTTTACAGTTTCTTTTTTCCTTTTTATCTGTTAATATGGCCAATTACATTGCTTTTCTAATGTTAAAATAACCTTGCATTTCTGGTATAGGCAACTTGGTTATGATGAATTATCCTTTTTAGCCAATTGCCAGCTTCAATTTGCCAATGATTTTTAAAGATTTTTGCACCTATGATCAAAATGAGATTGGGCTAAATTTTTCTCTTATACTTTCCTTAGTGGGTGTTGATATCAAGGAAATACCAGCCTGATACAATTGATTAGAGTTTATCCTATTTTTCGGTTCTTTGGAAGTGTGGAAGATTCATATGAATTTCTCCTTGAACTTGTTAGTAAAGCCCTTGGGTCTGGAGTTTGTTTTGAAGAAAACTTTTTTACTGGTCCAGTTTCATCTCAGTTATTATTTCTTTTGGAAAATTTGTAAGTTGTATTTTTCTAGGAGTTTTCAAGGAGGTTTATTCTAAATTCCAAATTTATGTGAATAAAGTTGTTTGTAATATATACTTGTTATCTTTTTTTTTTTTTTTTTTTTGTGGTACGTGGGCCTCTCACTGCTGTGATCTCTCGTGTTGTGGAGCACAGGCTCTGGATGTGCAGGCTCAGCGGCCATGGCTCACGGGCCTAGCCGCTCCATGGCATGTGGGATCTTCCTAGACCAGGGCACGAACCCATGTCCCCTGCATCGGCAGGCAGACTCTCAACCACTGTGCCACCAGGGAAGCCCTTGTTATCTTTTTAATATATGTAGGATCTTATTTATGCCTTCTTCCCAATTTTATTCCTGACATGAGGCAATTATCCCTTCTTTTTTGTTTTCTTGATCAATCTTCTCATATGTATAATTTTTTTAATTTGGCTTTGTTTTTCTTTATTATATTTAGCCTTTTACTTCATTATCATTAATTTGGCTCTTTTTATTAATATTTCACTATTTCTATTTTCTTTTTTGCTGTTCTTTCTATAATTTCTTAAGATGGATGCTTAAAACATTACATTTAAGTCATTCTTCATTCTTCATTTTAAATGTATGCTATACATTTCCTTTTACATGCTGTACTTTTCAGAATTTGATATGTCATATTTTCATTTTCAGTAAGTTCAGTATATTTCCTTATTTCTCTTGATTTCTTTTGACATATATTTTTATAATATCTAAACATGTAGAAATTTTCTAATTATATTTTAATTATGGATAGTTGTCAAAGAACACACACCTATGATCACCTTTCATGTTTATTGGCACTTAATTTATGGCATGAAATATTGTTCAATGTTTATAATTGTTCTACTTTTCTTAGAAGAATTTAAGAACAGTGTAGGGTGGTCTGATATCCACTGAGTCAAATTTTTTTCTCTATATCTTTCTTGAGTTTATATGTGCCATCTCCAACTGACTATTATTTGGCTCTTTCTCCTTGTAGTTTTGTTACTCAATAAATTTATACATTTTGAGATCACATTATTGATTGCATACTTATTTTAAATTGTTACTTTTCTCAGTAATTTTTAAATTATTATTCATTTCTTTACATTTAATTTGGTAATTGATATATTTGTCATGTATTCTAATTCTTTAACTTTTATACAGTCAATGTTTATGTAGAGATGCCTATAATTTTACCACTTTTATTTGTTCTTTTGTTCTTCATTTCTTCTTGCACCTCAACTTTTTCTTGTTGTTTTCTGGGGGTATTTTTGGACACCAGTTTTGTTCTGACTGATGAAAATGCCTTATTTCCTTTCCTTTAGACACTTCTTTTACTGAAATAATAGTCAGGACTTTTTGATGACCGTCGGGGTTGCCAATAGCTTCTTCATATTTCATGAATCAAACAATATGAAACAAAACAAAAAATGTGCAGGATCATTGAATACCTATAAGTTTTGTATGTCATGTCAGGGATTAGGGATAGAACACTAAACAATAAAATCAAGAAACTTTAAAATAAAAAATGAAAAAGTCAAGACAATAAAAATGTAAGCAACATAATTGTCATAATTATTATAAAGGATAAAATAAGTTGTGAGGAAGAATAAAGTGGGAGGGGTGTTTGCATCCACTTTGTACCGAATGGTTAGGAAAGGAATCAGATTTCTGAGCTCAGGTTGAGGAGCTCAGAGGAGCTATGCTGGCTAAGAGTAGAAGATAAAGTATTCTGGAGAGAGGATATAGCTTAGCCTCAGGCTATTTGTTAGATGGCTTGTTCTGGGAGAGGAAGAAAGCTAGTGTGGTTGAAATGCATTGAGCAAAGAAAGTGAAATTTGATAAGATAGGTAGGGGGTCAGATCATGAAGGGATTCGCAGGTCTTGGCAATGAGTTTGGCTTTTATCTGTAACATTGCAGAATCATTTGGAGGATTGAAATAAGAGGTTGACAAGAAGTTCACTATATTTTTTAAAAGCTCATTTTTGTTATTGTACAGAGTAGGAATTGATGGATGATAGACATGAAAGTTTTTTAAGAGCAGTGGTGTCTTTGTATAAGTTGGTGGCAATAGAAATAAAGATAATTGGACCAATCTTAAATGTACTTTCCAAAGTAGCTCAGGGGAAAGTATGTTGAGAGAATAAAAAGAGCTAGGACTTAGTCCTGAGGAATTTTAATATCTAAATTTTGGGTGCAGAGGTCAGACAGCCCAAGGAGAGAGGAGAAACTCATGGTACCACAGAAGTCAAAGATCAGACAGTTTCAAAGAGAAAAGTAAAGTTTTTTTCCCATATTAGATGAGTGTTTACAAATTTTATTTTACAAATGGGAAAATGGACCTCCTTCTTTCTTGACCAGCTTAGCTTCAAATCAGATAACAATGTTTACTATGATCTTGGGGTTTCTTAAACCTGTGCTCAAATGAGCAGACTATTGGCCTGACTGAAGACATTTGGCCATTAAGACATTTTGGAGACCAAAAAGATGATTTTTGGACTCCCCATCAAGATAAAATAGGCCATCTTAGTTCAAAATAAGTAATAAAATGGTAATCAAGAGTCTATTCTGAAATTGCTTGAGAAAAAGAACTGAAACATTTCTTTCAGTTTTTCATTAAAATCAGCAGGAAAATCACTCTGAATTACACGATGCTAAAAGAAGGTAAATTTACTTCAGATTTCTTCATGTCCTTGTTAATCATCGTTAGATCAACTTTAGTTTTGGTTATTTTTAAATGAATATTGTCAGGAATACCATAGGTTTTAGCTGACACCTAAACTGCTTTAAGGCTGATTGCAGTTAAGTTGTGAGCATCTCCTATTAGACTTTTATAAAACCTCACCACTGATCAGAAATGCCAATGCTTAGGGGAAAAAATGTCTATTGTCAGTCAGAGCTTTAATTAAAAACTATACTTTGTTTTCAATCCAATTTTGGAAATAATACAGGAGAAAAAGCAAGATGTAAATTTTACAATGCCTTGGCAATGTAGCCAATTCTCAGCTGAACAAAGAAGCTTATATGCAGAAAATCTTGTACGAATGAAGCATGTAAAATAAATAGAAAGCTTCCAGTGCTTAATTCCAATCTTCTCCACAGCAACTGGAGCTGCTGATAAGGCACCTACTCGGAGTAATGATGCATAATGTGAAAAAGCAATAACCCAGACCTCATAAGTATAGACGAATGCCATCTTTTTAAAGGAAAGGGTTGCAAATGTGAAGTGCAATGTGCTGAGCCATTTTCAAAGGTATTTTTATAAACACGGCAAAAAGCCAAGGTTTGGTTTTTCCCAACATGATAGGAAGAGCAAGGAATGTAACTATTGTTGGGGCATCCGGTATTTGTCCATGTTGTATCATATAAATGTTTCCGTGCTGTCGATTCATTATTAGTGGCAGTTTTAATGGGAATATAAATATTATAAAGTGTGTTTACTAAAGATAAATCATAGGGGTGCTGAAGTAATTTGCAGTACTAAAGCTCATTTTGGATAATTACAGTGCTCCTGAATAATGTGGTTTGTATCACAAAGAAGGGGATTGTTAAGAAGAAAACTGTTTTGGATTGGTGACATTCTGAAAAGAGTAGAGGGTGATCCTGTTTGGGACTAGTTTAGGAATGCATGAGAACATTAGTGAAAAAAAAATATTTTTAATCAGTAAGAGAGGAAAACCACAGTAATGTCATTTCCATTGTTTGGCTAACCATATTCAGTCAAATTTCATGCAGATGACTTTCTGTAACTGCATAAATAATATAAGAAATGATTAGTTAAGATTATACTGGCAGTAAAGATACTAATATTTTATTGTACTTTGAATTCTAGCTTACATTTTATGCATAGGTAAATTAGACTGCAATGATGTTTATCCTTGTTTTCTGAAGGCTATTTTTGTCACAGTATTAAAGGTTATTATTGGTTTACCTCCTGCTTCCTATTTTATTGGAATAAGGTGATTTTCAGCTTCCTTATTTTCCCTGAAAACCATAAGACACGGTAAACTTTAAATACAATGAGTTAACGAAGAATTAAACAATTGTGTCCTAGGCTTTGGAAGGTCATATTATAATGAGATTAAAATTTCTCGCCTTCAGGTATTGTTCATTTGTAAACTAGTCTGGCTTGGTGTTCTTATAAATGTTCTGATTAGATTAATTTCGTATGAAACATAAATTCCTTTTCCTTTCTGACAAGCTAGTCAGAATCTGCCAGTTTGGTGATTGTTCAAGAAAAATGCAGCATAGAAGGAAAAAAATGCTGCAGCAAAGTGAAATGAACACAAAATTAGATTTAGCTGAGATTGAGGTATCTACTCTGTCATTTAAAAGGGAGTTCCACAGCCATTAAGTGAGTTTTGTGTTCAGGTTTGGAAAGTGAGTAGCAGCTGAATTGAGAGAAACAACGGGCTTTTCTCCTTCTGGCTGTTCCTTCCACAGCTATCTGCATCCTATGATGACTCCTCTGCTTTGCTGTGTGGTGGACTGTTGTATAGTTTGGCTTTCAGGGGACCATGCATGAGTGCCTCCACACGTGTGCATTGGGGCAAGCAGACCAAATAGAGTCTCAAATAAAGAGTGTTACTTGAATAAATTTGTTATTTATGTTAGTTGCCTCAAAGTGTTAGCTTTCTCTCAATATCAGTCTTTCCTCAGGGAAATAATTTAATCAGCTCTACCTGGCAAAAATAGTCACATCCTTTACTGGTAATATTTCCTGGCTTTCTTACTTTGGTTGAATTTTGGGAAGCCTGGGATAATCCAGATGTAATAACAGATATTTAGATTCTTCCACTTCTTATCTCATTCAAATTTGGTTTATTTAGAAAAGCTTCAAAGCTCTTGATGGCATCTGATGTACAAATTTCATTTCACAACAGTCTTCTGCCATTCATTCTTTAAAGAGTGAATGTTAAGAATAATGCTAATTTTCTAGAAAAGAGGCTCTGAGGTCTTAACCTTTTCACACCTGTTCCAATTTTCTTCACATTCAAATATGATACCCTGTTCCTTTAAAGTGGTTTCAAATGTCAACATGGGGTAGTTAAATGTTGAGAACAGAACTTTTATGTTTCATTAGTGTGTAGATGAATCCCAGACAACTTGGTTGGAAAAATAGTTCCTTAAAAGGAAATCAGTTTTCTCTACTAGTTATCATTAGAAATTGGACTTGTATTTCCTTAAAAAATAAAAAGAAATTGAGATTGAGACTGTATTGAAAACTTTGGATGGAGATAGAGGATTTCAGCATTATATGCCAGATATTGTGGTAAAATAACATGGCTGGAAATTTTGTAAATTACTTCTGTTATTGAACAGAAGTTGGGTTCAACAGAACTCCCCTGTCATGCAGCAAAGCCAATCTACAGACACCATTTAGTGAAGGAAAGTACAACTTTTATTTGCAGGTCACCAAGCAAGAAGAATGGGCAGCTCAGCTCAAAAGACACAAACTCCCTGATGGCTTTCAGGGGAAGTTTTTAAAGGCAACATTTGGGGTGAGGGTTGCAGCTTGTGGACCTTCTTCTGACTGGTTGACGGTGAGGTAATGGGTAATGTTTTGGGATCTTAATCATCAATCTTCTGGTTTCAACCAGTCTGATGTCTACTGCTTGTGATCAGCTTGTAGTCACCATTCTCCACCTGGGTGTGGGTCTTACTTTCTGCAGAACAGCTCAAAGATATGCATCAGATTGTTGTTACTAGGACTAGGTCTAGGACTCTGTTTCATCACTGAACTATTGTTCAAACTATCTTGCTTTACTGCTTTTTCTTTGTTTCTGCAATTCTATCACTTCTCTAATTAGCAACTGCTTTTTGGAACTGAGGGAAGGCCTGGGAGACTAAAGTCTTTTTATTCAGACAAGGAACTGAGATACAGATGGGCTTTTGTACCTGGTAGGGTCCTGCAGGGTTCTGCTTGGTTTTAATCCCCCTCTTCGTTGATATTCCTCAATACTGAGGGGAACAGGGGTGGGGATAAAGTTTTGGATAGAGAGGTTAATCATAAACACGGCAGGGAAACTTGGCTTTAGGAGGACTTGGTTTCACTTTCTCCACCCAATTTTTTTTTTCTTTTTAGTACTTCTCCTACTCTAGGACTGTACTCTCCATGCTAAATAAATCTTCTAAATCCAGAGAATTTCTATGATGCTTAAGTACTCATTATGTTCATATGTATGACATCTAGGATAGTTTTCTCCCATATTTCCCCAAAATCCAATTGATTCATTGTTGTGTTTATTATAGATCATTACATAGTTAAACTTGGAGGGATTTATCCATCCTCAATCAAAATTCTAGGATAAATCTGTGGTCACTTGTTGCAGAATACATTTAGTGTAACTGCCATATCAAAGTCCTTATATGGAAGCTTCCATGTTGGTGAACAAGAATGCAGCCACTTGCTAGAAGGGTGGTGCATCCCAAACTCATAGGGACAGAAACTTTTGTGCTTAGGACCTTTCCAGACTTGGCGCTATATAACTCTTTATCTGGTTGTTCATTCATTTCCTTCAAAATCCTTTGTAATAAACCAGTAAGTTATTCCATTCTGCCTAAGAAAGGAGGTCAGGAAATGAGATGATGAAGCAGCAAATGTCAGAGTTGTCTTAGGTGGACAAGATAGAGGGGAAAAATTTCCCATATGCAAATGTAGATCTGAGAAACAGCCTGGCAACTCTGGCTAAAGTGTATAGCAACAGGCATCTATAGACAAGATTCTTGGAGGAGAAGAAGCTATTATGTATACAAGATGATGAAAGTCATGGAACAAAGATAATTGACCAAGAAGACAGGGAACTTGATGACATTCTTCAACAGTGGTGCTAATGCCAAAAGCTCAGCCTCTGTGCACTGGTGCTGAATTGAATCTCAGAGGCAGGGTTTTGGGTGAAGTAGAAAAGAATAGCTTTATTGCTTTGCTGGGCAGAGGGGGACACAGCAGGATTCTGCCTTCGAAAACTATGTGTCCCAAACTGGGAGGATTTAGTAAAAAGTTTTATAACATTAGTTTAAGGGTGGGGTTGCTGACAAGATGAGGGTGTGCCCAGAGCCTACACTCCTCTAGTGTAGTTTCAGGTAATCTTGATGAACTTCTCTGGTTCCTTTAGTCTGGCCTCATGTAGTCTCTGGAATGAAGAATGTTGACATCTTCCACTTCTTGAGTTTTAATTCTATAAAGAGCTGAAAGACATATTATGTGTATCACTTGAGGTGGAACCAGAACCCTGCCCCAAGACTGCACTATTGTTTCTTGGCTGCCCCTCCCTTGTGTTTGCATCCCTTCCCTTCCCAGATTAACAACTATTGAAATCTGTCCTTTGGAACTCAGGGAAGATCATGGAGGCTGGAGTCTGTTCCCTATAAGAATCGGGGGACACAGCAAGTTTTCTGTGCCCTGGAACCCCAAAGGATCCTGTTTTGTTTCAGTGCCAGCCCTAGATGATTTGACTCAGAATCTCTTGTTAAATAAAATATATCAACTCCTTTCTGTTTAACACACTGGAGTATAATTTTCTGTTACAGTGAATCCAATCCTAACAGATAATACTAATTAATTAATATGTATTAGCACCTATTATGTGCCAGTGTGTCGTTCCAAGCACTTTATGTACTAACTTCTCAAATCCTCACAATGACCTTATGAGACAGGTCAAAGTTTCTCAAAGTGTGGTTAGCATCAGCATTATGCAGAAGCTTGTTACAAATGGAAATTTGGGGGCCTCAGCTCAAACCTCCAGAATCAGCAACTCCGGGGGTGGAGGCTAAGCAGTCTGAGTTTTTATAAAACCTCCAGGCCATTCTGGTGTATGCTAATGTTTGACAACCACTGAGACTGGGTATCCCCACTTCAGATAAATAGACTGGGCTGAATTTAAGTCACTTGCCCAATGTCACTCAATTAGCAAGACTGACTCTTAAGTCTGCATCTGTAACAACTACTTTAAACTCCTGATGTCCATCCCATGTTAAGAACTTCTGAAGTAGAGAAGTGGATACTCTTTTGAAAAATTATGTACTTCCTTGCACATTTTTAAGTTGACATCTAACAATTTCACATGACAAGGTTAAACAATTGTAAATAATGTGATTTCCAATACATTTTAAATCATGACATTTTAAAATGCATTCCTTCAGCTTTCTAAATGTATCCAGTGGAATCTAAATATCATAGTGATTTAAATCTACTATCACCCATTAAAAACAAACATACAAACCTTTCTCTAAAGTTAAAAAAAAGTCCTTACAACATTTCAGCCCCATCTACCTGTCCAAACGAGAACCATGATGAATCACAGATGAGATCTGGGATGTGGATATAAACAAACGTCTTATTATCACTTATTCATTATGTAATTTGGACAAATCATTTTACCTCTATGAAGCTCAATGTCCTCATCTATAAAAGATCATATTAATACTTACTTTGCAGAAGTTGTGAGGATCAAATGAGATGTAAAATATCCAGCACAGTCTCTGGCATATATATATTAACTTCTTCAATGACTTGATTGCTTTCTATATCTCCTCCTTCTCTTCTTTTCCAAATTTGTATATCATGGGTTTTGCTTCACCTGACCTTGGAAGATCCCATGCTCATAAGATTGGGTACCAGACTCTGCTGGAGTTGGAGCTGGTTGGAGTACCTGATAAGTTAGGAAGAATGGCAGGTCGACCTGGCTTTACACCCTCTACCTCCCATCATATGACTGTTTTCTCCTACCACCACTACATGAAACCCAGATACTTTCTACCCAGAGGGCTCCAGAAGTGTTGTAAGGGTGAGTGGGCAGGGAGGGAACAGCACACAGGAAGAGCCAACAATGTGCCATGACCTCCATTATTTTATTTAATCCTCACAATATTTCTAAGAATGGGATATTATATTTCCCATTACAATTCAAATAATATAAATATTTTGCACAGGTTCATGCAGCTGACAATGTCAGAACTGGAATTAGGATGCAGATATTTCTGATTTGAAGTTTAAGACCTCTCAGCTACATCACATGGAGATTGGTCTCAGGGAGCTGTAACTTCAAAACAAAGAGATGTGCCCTAGAGGGGAATGAGCTCTGAAGAGAACTCCAACTCTAAAGATGCTAATCAACTGTGAACCTCCTGCCTCTACTTCTGTCTCCTCAGTTCCCACTGGGTTTGTTGCCTGATTTATCCCATAGAGTCTATGAATTCCCATCAAATTGGTCTTCTCAAGCATCTGGTCCTTTCTATGCTTTTGATTATTTTTGCCTCAATGATCATGTTTTTTCGTCTTGCGACCATTTTCTGGACTTCAAACACCTGCTGAAGACTGAATTTTGCCTTAACTTAATGGTCTAAAACTATAGCTCCAGCTACAGGTGCAGGAGGAAAGGAATCTGGAATCTGGACCTGATAGCTGGAGGCTGTGCCAGCAGTGAGCAGCAATGATTTTGGATGTTGCATTCTTGAGAACTTATACGTGGACCAAATCCACTGGGATTTTATGGAAAGTGACCAAATAGGAAGTGGTAAGATTATAAGTCTAGAGTCTGGGGTCAGAGTTCGGAGAAGAGATGGTAGCAGTGAAACTCTCTTCTTAGTAGGACTGAGTTCTATGCAATACACCCTAAACAAAGAGGAAATGTTAAAGTTGAGTTTTAGGACTATTGCTCAGTTCTCAGAATGGGGCCCAAGGTAACTTGGGGCCAAATTCTACAATGTCAGGCAAAATACTACCAGTTTCAAAAATCTCTTTTGCTTGAAGTCTGAATGGATCCAGGGGATAAATCTTCATGTAGGTGTCAGCCATGGGGAGTGGAAGCACGTGGAATATAGGAATCAAGGCTCACTTAACCAGCATTTTAAATTTAAAATGTAGTTGACTATACATTTAAACTAGTTCATGGATAATCATAAGCAAAGATGTTTCTTTAGTACAACTATGTGGAGATACTGTTGGTGTTCCGCCTAGACCCCTGGACTCCCCTGTACTGCCCAGGGCCACTTCTGAATGTTCTGCTCCTTCTTTGGCTCTTTCAACCCTGGGCTGCTGGAATTAATTAGCCAGAGGCCAAGGCAAAGTCTGTGGTGTAATTTATGCTCCAGAGCTGCCTGCAGACTCTGGCTGAGCTGGGGGTTCATTTAAAAACTACATTGCTTGGCTCCTTCTCCAACTGCCTCACTATTTCTCCTGGAAGAACTTCCTTAATGAATCACTTGCACATGAATCTTCCTGTTATGCAGTTCTTCTGGGGAAACTGAGTTAAGATAATCCACACTTGTGATACTTTAAGAAATAGTAAAAATATACTCATAGGAACACAAGTGCTAGGTCATGGAGAGTATTAACTGTAGATTTGGGAATGTAAGAGCAAAATGGAATTTGGATGCATCAATAACTTTGCTTTATAGCTCTGCAACTATTCTCTGTTGTTTTTCCAGTTCTTTTTCCATGATTTGACTTTCACTGAAATACACCAATCTAAATCCCAATCTTACAGTCATTACCACAGATTAGCGTTTAACTTGAGGTTTGTTGATGTGCACCATAGCAGCTTAGAAATAGACTGCACCCTTTCAAGTAACCTCCTTTATATAAAAAGAACCAAGAAATGTTAGCTTCTTGCTACTGTGTACTTACCTTTGTATTTGATAATCCTTCCATATTATGGCACTGCTGTTGCTGGTTTATTACTGAAAATTTAATAATATTTAATTAAAATCTGGAAATGTGCTTTCAATTCTATTACCCTAAAAAGTGGGGAAAAAAAAAAAAGGCTCATCCTTACCATTTGCATTATACTGGAAACTGTTAAACACTTAATCTTCTCGCATAGTGGTTCTGTGCTTTTAAGAGGATTATATTATTAATTGTTTAATTATACATTATGCTGCATTTTGCCTTTCATTACAAAAGCTTTTTTAAAATTGATTTAATGTTTTATCCTTCTTAGTCGTCATTCTTTGTACTGGGCTTTCTGTTCTTTCATGATAGGATGTTGTAGCAAAGAATCAAGAGGGTGGCTTGTTGAAAGCTAAGCCTGTAGCTCTAACAAATAGATCTTTTGCCAGAGCAATGACTCAACACACCACCAGGCAACTGAGTCTCACTACGCTCCAGAGACTGTGGTTAGAAATACGTCACCAGCGGGAGCATTATTAATCATAACTGTAGGAGTGAGAGTCAGTTTCTTGACCTCATTGAGACATGCAGGGAGGTCAGCGCCTCAAGCAGTTCATCCTTCAGGCAAGGAAAGCTATTGGGAAGATTTCCTTTTTGTTATCGCTGGCATTTTAATTTAATCCCATCGTTTTCCCCAGTCTGGGCAGAAGTACATAAGCTTTAATCAGGCACAGTCTGGCCCTTTTTCTTTTTCTCTCTGACAAAAGAAACACTGGCAATTGATGGTTTAGGGAAAGCTACCACACCCTTTTTCCTCAGCTGTCTTTTCTCTCCTCCTTCCCCCTTCTTCTGCTGTCTTTTTTTCTCCATGTTTCTCTTGGGGTCTAAAGATCAGGAGGGAAGAAAGAGTCACTGTAAAGGAGTCTGGAGCAGCAGCCCCAGCCATTTCTCAGTGCTTATTTTAGGAGAAGTTTACAAGGTACTTTCCTATGCATGACGGTGCATACACCTCTCCCCAGTGGTCAGCCTGGCCGCTGGCTACTGGGAGGGACCTGGGGCACACATGAGAGCCTATTGCAGCCAATGAATTTCATTCCAGGCACCACGGAAGAACCTTCATAAAGGAAAAACACCAAGAATGAAAAGAACTCAAGGACCTTGGTTTGTATGTCTGAATTTACATTCAGACTTGAAGACATATTTGACTTTATACAGACTCATCATGATATTATAACAAAAGACAAATGTTAAATTAGTGAGTGAATATGTGAAAAAGAAATTTAAATAACTCATTGTGTTGCTACTGTGGCAGGCACATACTAGGAATTGGGGTACAAAATTTACCAAGTTAGACCTAGTCTCACGTTTATAGTGTGTGCGCTCTTGGGGGATGGGAGATGGATAAATAAACAGGTTAAAAGAAAGAAGAAAATTTAAAATAATGATAAGAAAAAGGAAAGAAGTACAAGAGTGAGGTGAGAGTGTGTGGTGGTAGGGTGGCTATTTTAGATATGATGGTCAGGGAATGTTTCCTTGAGAAGATGTAATATAAATGTTTGTGGGTGTCTTATGGACATTTTAAGAAGATTCTGAATGAATCAATTCATCAATAAAAGGGAAAGAGCACCACTGATATGTGTTTATCATTACCAGAAAATGATGATTGTTTTTCAACAAAAATTTTAGACTAACTCCTAATATATTTGTTTTTTCTTACTTTGATTAATAAAATAAAATTTTTTTAATCCAAGAAACTGATCTTATATCAGTCCTATTCTGTAAACAAGTGGAGTTTTACTTCTATTGCAATTTAATTAATCTCCGGTAAATGGCTATCTTATGAGAGGTTTAGATTTCTGTGTAATGCCATGCCCTTTATTCCAGTCCAAAGAATATGCAGGTGTTTGGGGGTTTATAATGCCAGAGTCATTGAAATTAGAGTATCTGTTTTTATTGTGTCATGATTTCTCTCTCTCTCTCTGGAAATCACTTTAAAAGCAATGAATAAGTTTAGCTTTTCACTTCAAAGAGATCTAAACAAGGCTACTCTTTCCCTCTCTCTCTCTTTTTCTTTCCATTTCTGAATTATACTACCTTTCTCCTCTGCCATCACAGAGATGTGTTGCAAAATCTCTCTGAAGTCGTGCGTGTTGTATGCTTATGATAACATGTATCACAGAAGATCCAAAGATCCACATTATCAAACAGTAATTTAAAATCTCAATTAATGTAAGTTTTGTACATGAACACTAACACTTGAACATATGAAGATAGTGAATTAGTTTATACATAAATAATTGCCAGTGTAAAAACAAAAGTGTTTATTATAAGTTTATAGTTGAGGTTTATTTTGTGCATATTTTTATTCTTGTTTTTATTAATAATGGGCTGGTATACAAATGTTACAGAAAAAATTACATATTTAAATGTATATGCTCTGACTTATTTCTCAATTGTGTCAATTTTATTTTATTTTGCAGGCATTGTTGAGATAATTACATCTTTACCTAAGAAGTAGGGGACTGAGGTTTCTGAATATTTTGGGATTAGGCTCATTACCCATATCTTTATCTTTAACTGGCAATGGTGGTACCACCAACTCACTTCAAAGGGCATTTTGGCTATTAATCAGAAAATCTTTTAGGTGATTATTTTAGCACATGAACAATTTTCTATCTAGCTGTTGGCTTATTGCTTAACTAGCAGGGGATTTAATAAAATGTCTAGTGACAGGAGTGCCAAAGGATCTTTGGAAAGAATTTTACTAACACCCAGTTAATTGTACTTTCCCTAAAAGACATTACTGAAAACACTTCAGCATATTCCATGTTATCTTTTATTGCTACAAAATAAAAGTTATTGTGGAGTTTAGCTTTTTACAAGAGCACAAAACCCTGAACATGTGATGATAGTAAAATAATTTATTTAAAACATTTTCTATTTTTCTAAGGGTAGAAGAAAGGAAAGTGAACTTTTTCCCAAAGAGTCTTTAAAGAGAATAAATTGAATTAGCATAAATATATTTTTAGCATAAATATATTTGTTTTCATTGGAGGGGGCAGAATTTAGTAGGAAAATCTGGTTAGTGTAAAGTGGGTGTGGTTACAGGATGAAAAGGAGGAAGAAAAATAAAGAAAACCATTTATAGAAAACAATCAGTAAATTTGAGCTTTGACCTCAAGTTGTTTAAGTCAATTAGAGAGTAATTTGTGAACCACTTTAATTACATGTTGCTTTCCTGTTTCTGTAACGGCTGACATGTTTGTGACACTGAAGAAGAATTTTCCATACTATCTGGCTTCCTTTTCCTTACTTTATTTTTTTTGAATATCATTTGATGAAGTAAAGGAGTTGCTTTTAAAAAGCGTCTTCCTATGATAGACCCAGTTTTCTGGAATAATTAGTTAGAAATTACCATCATTTATGACACCAACCAAAAGAAAACAAAACAAAAACCACATATTTTTTTGTATAGAAATTCTGAAAATATATGAAACAATACAGTTATATTTAGTATGGAACACATCTTTTTAAACAAGAGAGGCCTTATCACATTTTAAATTTATCATCATTTAGACTTGCAAGATTAATGGATAAAAGATAAATGTTCTTAAGCTTTGAAGAAATCTCCAATGTCAGATTCGATTTTAATACATTGAGTCATCTTTCTTCAAAGAAAGGCCCTCTCAGCCTTTACCGCTGCTCGGAATGAGACAAAGTTATTTGGTAATTTTCATTTCCATGTCCTGGAAATAAGATAGTGGTACTATAACTGGAATCACTATGACAGAATTGGATAAAAGATTCAACATATTTCCCTAGGATTGGAATTTCTAACTGTATAAATATATGAGAACTTAATGGCAAAATTTTGTTTTGGGATATGTGAAGGCAAGTAGGTACTATTGCTGCTCTTAAAATAGGCAGCATTAGCTCAGTTGTTTGAAATATTTTAGTGACTTTTCAACAAATCAAAGAATAAGAAAGACAAATGCCTAGGAAAAATGTGCTTCATCAGCAATCATTGCTTGAACATCTACTGTGTCTTGGGCAAGAATGACACTGGTAATTTAGATATTAAAAGAAAAATTAATACTTAATGTTTTAATTGAGAGAGACAAAGAACAAAGCCATAATTATAAATTGTTAATGTATTATGAACGACAAAGGTGACCTGGCAGCACAGAGGGGGACCCTAGGCTCAGTCTGAGGCAGAACTTCTTGGAAGAGAATGGATCTAATAATTCTTCAAGAAAGAGAGGCAAAGAATAAAGTACTTTCAGGGAGTAGGAGAGGCCTCTGGAAAGGAAAGGCTTAGTGGAACTTGAGGCTCATTTAGAGAACTTCCAGTTCCACCATGACTGGGAATTAGGGTATGAATGATGAGGAGCTGGAGGGGAGATAGCTCTAGAAGGAAGCTAGATCTGGGAAGTCCACATGGAGGAATTCCAATTTCACCCTCAAGAGGATTGCAGATTAACAAGGGATTTTAAGCAAGGGATAACCTAATCAGATGGTGGTTTTAGTGAAAGAATTCTGGCAGTACTGTTGAGGGATGAGGTAGGTGGAATGAGGAGACTAAAATAAGATCAGTTAGAAATATATTTCCCTCAATTCAGGAGAGAAGAGGTGAAAGTTTGAACCTTAACAATGTCAATAGTGATTGATATAATAAAAATGTGGCACCAGGCAGTATCAATGACAGAATTATCAAGGCTGGTGACCAGCTGGATAAAGATGATGGAGTAAAGAGAACATTGATAATAGTGGTCACCAAGTTCCGGTAGCTGAGAAAGGAAATGTAAGGAAATTGGCAGATTTTAAGAGGGAGAAAAGTGAATTTCTGATTTTGACAGGTGGATCTTGGGGAAGCAAAGAATGGCTCTAGAGTAGAGATGTGTGGTGGCCAGCTGGTTTGGAGTGAGACAGAATTTCAAACAAGAAGTGGAAATATGGGAGTTAGCAGGACATGGGTGGTCACTGAAGCCATGAGTTGAATTTCAAGATTGTCTAGAGGACTGTTCCTCTTAGAAAACAAGGGAAAACTGAGCTGGGGGGGGTGTCAAAAAACACCTAACAGTTATATAGAGATTTTATAGTTCAAAAGCATTTTAAAATACATCATTTTTGATTCCTCAAACAATGTTGTGAAGGAGGCATTATATGTTCACCCTCCCCTTTTTGTGATATGAGGACTAAAGCTTACATAAGTTGGGAGACTTCCATAAATAGCAAATAATGAATCCTAGTAACAAACCCAGGTTGGTCTTCTGCTTTTAAATTTAGTATTCATTTTATTATATCAGAACTGCATTGTGACCACCTAATTTCGTCTAATATCTCATACATGTGTTATACTCATGACATTGTTGAAAAATTCTCTTTCCTCTTATGCTTTCATTTTTACCAAAGGGAAACTTTCTAAGGTCAGTGTTGTGACAGGCAAGAAATAGAAGCTGAGTTACAGTGGGGACAGTAGCCTTGCCGGAGGTAATTCTGAGTTGGTTTTTTTCTACCAATGTGGTCAGAACTATTTCACATTTAAGGTGGTGGAAAGTACAATATTAGCTATACTGTGGTCTATTTTTTCCAATGATTTAGCTTCTATTTAGGCCTCACTTGTTATGGCAGGCTGGATGGTTAATTAAAAATTGATTTAGGTAAGGAGGAAAATAAAAATTATAATACCACCATCTGATTTAATGTCCATCCAATCTTATCAAGGCAGAATGTTCTGTCTTTGGGGAACTATCTGACAAACTCTCTCATTCACACAGGATAGGTAAATTGTTAAAGAATGTACAGTAAGACCTAACATGCCTTTTACAAAAGGCCGAAAGGAGTCAGATGATAGCTTTTTTATCCCTGCCACCCCAAAAAAGTAGACAATCTCTGGTATAAACATATTGAGAAAAGAAATGTCTTTTAATTAAGAACCACTTAAGAAAACACTTGCCAGAATTAGCATAGGGCTAGTGACGTGGGATATAGACTTGCTAATTTCAAATTCTTCAGCCACATTTCTATGAAGACACTTTAAAAATCCTTAATGTTATTTTCTTGAGATTTTTGTCTGAAAGAAATAACAACCCTGAAATTCCTTTGGGTAGAACTAGAGCTACCAACTCATTCTGCTGCATTTTTAGTAATGTTTCATCTAATATGCAAAATGATGGGCTTCTAATATTGGTGAGAGGGCATAGTAGAATATGACTTTAAAAGATAAGAAAATGCCTCTCTTCTAAACACGGCCACTGCCTAAGTACAGTTGACTGATCATAAAATGTGCAGTTTAAGCTTTCATATTGATATTTTAGATTGACAGTACCCTTGGGTTAGTGGAGTGAGCTTCATTTACTGAGAAGCCATAGAAAGTCACGTTGATTGTCTGAGCAGGTGGCTGTACTTGAAGGATAATGCTAAAAGGCAAGAGAATAGAAAAGCTAGTTCTTATTAGGAGAAGTCCACTATAGTCTCCTAACTGACGTATACAGCAGAGGGAAAAATAGGAACAGACGTCACTTCAGATTCTATCAGGTTTTAAATATTTCTGCTTTAATGTTGTCAGCATTAGTTCTTTTGTTTCATCAAATACATGAGAATGGTGTAAGCAATCTCTTTTGTAGAAGAAAATGTGACCAGTTACACAATTGAAAAAACCCTGCTTGTAATCCTCTCCCTTATTTCTATCACTTATATCTTACTGAGCATAGGCAAGGATTTGTTTATTAAAAGTGACTAGAGTGATAAAAGGTTTGTTTATTCAATTTCAGAAAGAATGTTTATTTTTCTGTGGCTATAGAACCAAAGACTACAGTAATATGTTTCATATATATATATATATATATATATATATGGTACCATTAAGGCAATCTTTAGATGCTCTGTTCTCTCTGTCATTCAAGAAGGCTGAGCAAGGGCTTGGGCAATATTTTGTAGCCATATTTATTGCCATATGGCCACTTCCAAATTACATTGTGCTGTAAATTGAGATTGTCTGAAGGAGTTTGGCTAACTTCCAACTTAGGGATACCTTTCACAGAGGCTGATGTTAATGGCAATGTGATCTTTGGATAATGTAACAATGTTAATATTTTTTTTTATTGAGTTAGCTGGACTACTAGCTATTGTGTGCTGGGGAAAACACAGTTCATGGTGCAATGGTCTAATGTAGCCATCTGGCCAGACATCTCTCCTGTTAAGGACGTAATTCACGTAAGCAATCCAGGCTGCATGACTTTTTCCGATGGTCCAAACCACTTTTTAGCAAAGCTTCCAAAAATTGATGTTGAAATGAACAGAGAGAGACAAATGCATTTGTAAGTTTATCCTACTCTATAGTTACCTTTATATATTTTGTGGTTACCATTTTATGTGTGTTCACTGAATAAAGCTATTCTCTAGGTCAGTAGTTCTTAAAGTGAGGTGACTTGACTAGTAGTATCACCTGGGAATTTGTTAGAAATGCAAATTCTTAGATGCCACCTTAGCCCTACTGAATCAGAAACTAAGGGTAAGGCCCAGAATTCTGCTTTTCAACAAGCTTTCTATGTGATTCTGATGAAGTTTGAGAACGACTGCTTTAGACCTTTATTTTAAACAGTTATCGGGATACAATAAAAGATGAACATATAACTTTGGAGTGATAAAATGACATCATACATGATACTTCCCTAGAACTTTCTAAGATCTCAAAGTTCATTTACATTAACGAATTAAAATACACACCACATTCTATTGAAAGTGATGGTTACTTTTAAATTTATTTAATACATGGAAAGAACAAGAAATTAAAAAAAAAATAATTTCCTGAGGGGCATGAGGTTAATTTATTACAATAAAGTCTGATTCTAACCATTGCCTTCTACTCTTCTATGTCTTAATGGTTAAGACAAGAATAACAACACAAAACAGAATTCCTGATACACAGGCATTTTTATCATACATTTATATAGCCCTAAAAGTCTCAGTTGGCGAAGTTGTAATTGGAAAGGAATTCATTTAGAAGTATGGATATTTATAGAAAATATCAATTGCCAAGTAATTGATATTGATAATAATAAAGCAAAAATATATTCTACACTGTCTTTCATTTTTCGCTCCCTAAAGGTCACCTGTGCACTAAGGTTAACAACTTTAAACATAGGAAATGACCAATATGGGAGACTGCTCTTCAGCAGAAAAAATATTCTTTGGAATTAAACAAACTATAACAGAATGACCTTCCAGAGATATTTTGTCTGTACTTTTCTGACAATGTTGCATAGCTGAATATGATTTTCAAGAGGATCAGCGAGTATGTTCTCATTTCACTTCTATGTTTAATCACACTGCTGATATTTTGTCATATTTATGTTTTCTTGCTAGTCAGCCAGCAGAATCTTGTGTGATAAGCCACATACATACCAATTTTTTAATCAACCTTGTTTGTGAATTCCAAGTGTGGAGAAGAAAATAATGGTGGGGAGGGGGATTACCTTCCTGCCAGAGCCTGCAGTGTTAAGTTTCATGACAGTAAAAAAATAAATAAGGAAGGAGTTGTCAAGGTTGTAAGTCAGTGGCAGAAGCAGGAATTATTGCTACTCAGGGACTATAAATTTTGGGGTATGAATGTGACTTACCATACATGAATTTTTAGAAAAATTAAAATATTTAAAATATCCAGCCAGGAAATAGATTATCCCAAACTTGCTGAAAATTTATTTCCAATATATTTTGGCTAATTCCTATGCAACTTGGGATGTAAGACAGAAACCAGAAGTAGCCACAAGTGTAAGAAATTGTATAAAGTAAGCATGATCATTTATTTTTGAATCAACCATTTTTATCAAATTCAGCTACATGTTCTCCATCAACCTACCTACTAATTCTTTTAAAATTCATTCAGGGCTAGAAATCATTTCAAAAGTGGGCACTCCTGGTTGCTGTAGACACAGGCAAGTTCAAGCTCTCTTACTTTTCGAATGTCATGTGAATATATACACATATATATTAAAAATTAAAAATGACTCTTATAAATGTATGTTACAAACTATTAGCAATGTTCTCAAGGATACAAAATCTACCAAAATATACTGGCAGCTGATGTTCTTTCTTAATCTAATATCTGGTTTGTGAAACTGAAAATCAAGAAACCAATTATGTCACTGATTTCAGAGATTGACCCAAAAGGTAGATGCTGGATGTTTCAGAAACTCTCAAGGAGAAAATAGATGGATTGAGTGATTTTTTAAAAATGTTTGTACCATAAACCTCTGTCTCTGTCACAGAGAGTTTGTGGCTGGACATGCTGGTTGAGTATTAAGCCATAATCCATCTCTTGCTATAAGAAACAGAAATGTATAGAGTGGAGTATTTTTGAAATCAAAAAATTTCATCTCTCTGTAGAGATTTCTAGCCTGACATATCCAAGACTCATTTCTGCTGGTCTATTTCTGAAAATCTAGTAATTATTACCAGACCTTGGGAAAACATGAAGCTGCTTGAGGGAAAGTACAGATGGTTACTATTGTGAAACATTTCATGTATCAACAAGAAACCACTAGGATTCTTGCCTTTGGTTGAATAAACTGGTAGATTTTATGATAAATGTCAATAACACTATGCTTGAAATTGTTCATTAAAGGAAAAAGTCAATGAAAATAATTATTTGACCTCAGGCACTGAAACCACTGATCAACCAGAAAGTCAAAACATTTCTTTGTGTGTGTGGTTTGTTGTGCTTTTGGTATTGTCTGCAAATATACATATTCTAAATTGACTTTAATGTATTTTCTAAGAATTTAAGCACACATTTTTTTCTGAAAAATAGGATAATATTAACTCTCTTTTTCCTATGGGCTTCTGAAGATAAGATGCTTTAAATGGCAAGTATCTGAATAACAAGGTTACTAATATGACTTTTTGTCACCAGAATTGGATATTTGTTTCCCATGTTCAATAAATGGTCTCCTTTGTTTCAGATTTTCAAAAATCTGCTCAGTATTCCAAATGTTTCTGATATTTACATGTCTCATAAAGAAGAATTTTTGAATGAAGTGAAAATAGGAAGTTAAGCCAAGTCCTTTAAACTATTTCCTATTTATATTGCTCTAAATGCACTTTTTCTCAAGGCAGACTTGGAATTCCAGTTCAAATTTTCTATTTAAATTATGAATACCTTATTGAACAGAAAGCCTGTGAAGTATAAAATAATTAATAGGGAGCTGCACTTCCATTGCCCTTTGGTTTACAATGGTGATATCTCATCCTAAAGAGAAGGGCACCATTGCTTGAGGACACCTGCCCTGTGCCTTTGAGCATTTGTCACATATAATGTACCATGGTACACATATAAATTAATTTCAGAATCTGTCATTCCTCAGTAAGGCACATGTTAATGTAAATTATGTTTGCTGAGGGAGGAGATTCAAGATGACAGAAGAGTAAGATGTGGAGACCACCTTCCTCCCCACAAATACATCAGAAATACATCTATATGTGGAACAGCTCCTATAGAAAACCTACTGAATGCTGGCAGAAGACCTCAGACCACCCAAAAGGCAAGAAACTCCCCACCTACCTGGGTAGGGTAAAAGAAAAAAGAAAAAACAGACAAATAATAAGGACGGGACCTGCACCAGTGGGAGGGAGCTGCGAAGGAGGAAAGGTTTCCACACAGTAGAAGCCCCTTCGTGGGTGGAGACTGCCGGTAGCGGAGGGGGGAAGATTCGGAGCCATGGAGGAGAGTACAGCAACAGGGGTGCGGAGGGCAAAGCAGAGAGATTTCCGCACAGAGGATCGGTGCCGACCAGCACTCACCAGCCTGGGAAGCTTGTCTGCTCACCCACCAGGATGGGCGGGGGCTGAGAGCTGAGGCTCGGTTGGTTTCAGAGGTCAGATCCAACGGAGAAGTCTGGGGATGGCTGCGTGAACACAGCCTGAAGGGGACTAGTGTGCCACAGCTAGACAGGAGGGAATCTGGGAAAAGGTCTGGAACTGCTTAAGGGGCAAGAGACTTTTTCTTGCCTCTTTGTTTCAAGGTGCACAAGGAGAGGGGATTAAGAGTGCCGCCTACACAGGCTCCAGACGCGACCCGTGGCTATCAGCGCGGACCCCGGACACAGGCATGAGATGCTAAGGCTGCTGCTGCAGCCACCAAGAAGCCTGTGTGCAAGCAAAGGTCACTATCCACACCTTCCCTCCCGGGATCCTGTGCAGCCCGCCACTGCCATGGTCCCATGATCCAGGGACAACTTCCCCGGGAGAACACACGTCTTGCCTCAGGCTGTGGCAATGTCATGCCAGCCTCTGCCGCCTCAGGCTCTACCCGCATTCCGTACCCCTCCTTCCCAGGCCTGAGTGAGCCAGAGCCCCCTAATCAGCTGCTCCCTTAACCCCATCCTGTCTGAGCGGGAACAGACACCCTCAGGAGACCTACACACAGAGGCAGAGCAAAATCCAAAGCTGAACCCAAGGAGCTGTGCGAAAAAGAAGAGAAAGGGAAATCTTTCCCAGCCGCCTCAGGAGCAGAGGATTAAATCTCCACAATCAACTTGTTGTACCCTGCATCTGTGGCACAACTGAATAGACAACAAATCATCCCAAATTGAGGTGATGGACTTTGGGAGCAATTTTATATATATATATTTCCTTTTTCTCTTTTTGTGAGTGTGTATGTGTACGCTTCTGTGTGTGATTTTTGCCTGTATAGCTTTGCTTTTACCATTTGTCTGAGGGTTCTGTCTATCCATTTTTTGTTTTGTTTTGTTTTTAGCAGAGTATTTAGCACTTGTTATCGTTGATGGATTTGTTTTTTGGTTTGGTTGCTCTCTTCTTTCTTTCTTTATTTATTTTTATTACTTAAAATTTTTATTTTCTTTTTAATAATTATTTAAATTATTAAAAATAATGTGTGGATGACAGGGTCTTGGTGCTCCAGCCGGGAGTCAGGCCTGTGCCTCTGAGGTGGGAGAGCCTAGTTCAGGACATTGGTCCACCAGAGACCTCCCAGCTCTACATAATATCAAACGGCAAAAATCTCCCAGAGATCTCCATCTCAACGACAAGACCCAGCTCCACTCAACTACCAGCAAGCTACAGTGCTGGACACCATATGACAAACAACTAGCAAGACAGGAACACAACCCCACCCATTAGCATAGAGGCTGTCTAAAATCATAATAGATCACAGACACCCCAAAACACACCATCAGATGTGGACCTGCCCACCAGAAAGACAAGATCCAGCCTCATCCACCAGAACACAGGCACTAGTCCCCTCCACCAGGAAGCCTACACAACCCTCTGAACTAACTTTAGACACTGGGGGGAGACAGAAAAACAATGGGAAGTACAAACCTGCAGCCTCCGAAAAGGAGAACCCAAACACAGTAAGTTAAGCAAAATCAGAAAACAGAGAAACACAAAGCAGATGAAGGAGCAAGGTAAAAACCCACCAGACCTAAAAAATGAAGAGAAAATAGGCAGTCTACCTGACAAAGAATTCAAAATAATGATAGGAAAGATGATCCAAAATCTTGGAAATAGAATGGAGAACATACAAACGTTTAGCAAGGACCTAGAAGAGCTATAGAGCAAAAAAGACAATGATGAACAAAACAATAAATGAAATTAAAAATTCTCTAGAAGGAATCAATAGCAGAATAACTGAGGCAGAAGAATGGATAAGTGACCTGGAAGATAAAATAGTAGAAATAACTACTGCAGAGCAGAATAGAGAAAAAAGAATTGAGGATAGTCTCAGAGTCCTCTGGGACAACGTGAAATGCACCAACATTCGAATTATAGGGGTCTCAGAAGAAGAAGAGAAAAAGAAAGGGACTGAGAAAATATTTGAAGAGATTATAGTTGAAAACTTCCCTATTATGGGAAAAGAAATAGTTAATCAAGTCCAGGAAGTGCAGAGAGTCCCATACAGGATAAATTCAAGGAGAAACATGCCAAGACACATATTAATCAAGCTATAAAAAATTAAATAAAGGTAAAAATATTAAAAGCAGCAAAGGAAAAACAATAAAAAACATACAAGGAAATCCCCATAAGGTTAACAACTGATCTTTTAGCAGAAACTCTGCAAGCCAGAAGGGAGTGGCAGGACATATTTAAAGGGATGAAAGGGAAAAACCGAAAATCAAGATTACTCTACCCAGCAAGGATCTCATGCAGATTCAATGGAGAAATTAAAACCTTTACAGACAAGCAAAAGGTAAGAGAATTCAGCACCAGCAAACCAGCTCTACCACAAATGGTAAAGGAACTCCTCTAGGCAGGAAACACAAGAGAAGGAAAAGAAAGACCTACAATAACAAACCCAAAACAATTAAGAAAATGGTAATAGAAACATACATATTGATAATTAGCATAAATGTAAATAGATTAAATGATCCACCAAAAGACACAGACTGGCTGAATGGAAACAAAAACAAGAACCATATATATGCTGTCTACAAGAGACCCACTTCAGACCTAGGGACACCTACA
>NC_041226.1:33018345-33019223 GCF_002837175.3 Physeter macrocephalus | reverse complement strand
ACTGCTTAATAACCAAGAGATCACTGAAGAAATCAGAGGAAATAAAAAAATACCTAGAAACAAATGACAATGAAAACACGACGACCCAAAACCTATGGGATGCAGCAGAAGCAGTTCTAAGAGGGAAGTTTATAGCAATACAATCCTACCTTAAGAAGCAAGAAACATCTCAAATAAACAACCTATCCTTACACCTAAAGCAATTAGAGAAATAAGAACAAAAAACCCCCAGGGTTAGCAGAACGAAAGAAATCATACAGATCAGATCAGAAATAAATGAAAAAGAAATGAAGAAAACAATAGCAAAGATTAATATAACTAAAAGTTGGTTCCTTGAGAAGATAAACAAAATTGATAAACCACTAGCCAGACTCATCAAGAAAAAGAGGGAGAGGACTCAAATCAATAGAATTGGAAACGAAAAGAGAGAAGTAACAACTGACACTGCAGAAATAGAGGATCATGAGAGATTATTACAAGCACTCTATGCCAATAAAATGACCAACCTGGAAGAAATGGAAAAAATCTTAGAAAAGCAAAACCTCCTGAGACTGAACCAGGAAGAAAAAGGAAATATAAACAGACCAATCACAAGCACTGAAATTGAGACTGTTATTAAAAATCTTCCAACAAACAAAAGCCCAGGACCAGATGACTTCACAGGCCAATTCCATCAATCAGTTAGAGAGGAGCTAATACCTATCCTTCTCAAACTCTTCCAAAATACAGCAGAGGGAGGAACACTCCCAAACTCATTCTACAAGGCCACCATCACCCTGATACCAAAACCAGAAAAATATGTCACAAAGAAAGAAAACTACAGACCACTATCCCTGATGAACACAGATGCAAAAATCCTCAACAAAATACTAGCAAAC
>NC_041226.1:32999380-33018106 GCF_002837175.3 Physeter macrocephalus | reverse complement strand
GGAAGTGCTAGCCACAGCAAACAGAGAAGAAAAAGGAATAAAAGGAATACAAATTGAAAAAGAAGAAGTAAAGCTGACACTGTTTGCAGATGACATAATACTATACATAGAGATCCTAATGATGCTACCAGAAAACTACTGGAGCTAATCAGTGGATTTGGTAAAATAGCAGGATACAAAATTAATGCACAGAATTCTCTTGCATTCCTATACACTAATGAGGAAAAATCTGAAGGAGAAATTAAGGAAACACTTCTATTTACCATTGCAAAAAAAGAATAAAATACCTAGGTATAAACCTACCTAAGTAGACAAAAGACCTATATGCAGAAAACTATAAGACACTGATGAATAAACTCAAACACAATACAAACAGATGGAGAGAAATACCATATTCTTGGAATGGAAGAATCAACATTGTGAAAATGACTAAACCACCCAAAAGCAATCTACAGATTCAATGCCATCCCTATCAAACTACCAATGGCATTTTTCACAGAACTAGAACAAAAAATTTCACAATTTGTATGGAAACAAAAAAGACCCCGAATAGCCAAAGCAATCTTGGGAAAGAAAAATGGAAATAATGAAATTAGAACACTCCCTAACACCGTACACAAAAATAAACTCAAAATGGATTATAGACCTAAACGTAAGGCCAGACACTATCAAACTCTTAGAGGAAAACATAGGCAGAACACTCTATGACATAAATCACAGCAAGATCTTTTTTGATGCCCCTCCTAGAGAAATGGAAATAAAAAAAAATAAACAAATGGGACCTAATGAATCTTAAAATCTTTTTCACAGCAAAGGAAATCATAAACAAGACGAAAAGACAACCCTCAGAGTGGGAGAAAATATTTGCAAATGAAGCAACTGACAAAGGATTAATCTCCAAAATTTACAAGCAGCTCATGCAGCTCAATATCAAAAAAACAAACAACTCAATCCAAAACTGGGCAGAAGACCTAAATGGACATTTATCCAAACAAAATATACAGATTACCAACAAACACATGAAAGAATGCTCAACATCATTAATCATTAGAGAAATGCAAATCAAAACTACAATGAGATATCACCCCACACCAGTCAAATGGCCATCATCAAAAAATCTACAAAGAATAAATGCTGGAGAGGATGTGGAGAAAGGGAACCCTCTTGCACTGTTGGTGGGAATGTAAATTGATACAGTCACTATAGAGAAAAGTATGGAGGTTCCTTAAAAAACTAAAAATAGAACTACCATACGACCCAGCAATCCCAGTAATGGGCATATACCCTGATAAAGCCATAATTCAAAAAGAGTCATATACCACAATATTTATTGCGGCTCTATTTACAATAGCCAGGACATGGAAGCAACCTAAGTGTCCACTGACAGATGAATGGATAAAGAAGATGTGGCCCATATATACAATGGAATATTATTCAGCCATAAAAGGAAATGAAATTGGGTTATTTGTAGTGAGGTGGATACACCTAGAGTGTGTCATACAGAGCGAAGTAAGTCAGAAAGAGAAAAAGAAATACCATATGGTAACACATATATATGAGATCTTAAAAAAAAATGTCATGAAGAACCTAGGGGCAGTATGCGAAGACACAGACGTACTAGGGAATGGACCTGAGGACACGGGGAGGTGGAAGGGTAAGCTGGGACGAAATGAGAGAGTGGCATGGACATATATACACTACCAACGTAAAACCGATAGCTAGTGGGAAGCAGCTGCATAGCACAGGGAGATCAGCTTGGTGCTTTGTGACCACCTAGAGGGTGGGTTAGGGAGGGTGGGAGGGAGAGAGACGCAAGAGGGTAGAGATATGGGGATATATGTATATGTATATCTGTTTCACTTTGTTATAAAACAGAAACTGACACACCATTGTAAAGCAATTATACTCCAATAAGGATGTTAAAAAATAACTAAATAAAATTATGTTTGCTCCTGTTGAGTGGTTAAATTCTTTCTGAACGTGAAATGGGATACTTCTTTTAAAATGTATATGTTGAAGCAGGTTTAGAAATATGGCAAAGTTGAAATCTGTACACAAATACCCAGCTGTGCAAAAATTTATCTGTAACTGATTTGATCTTTCTTATAACCACCATCCATAGAGTGTTAGATGAAATATAAATGTCCTAAGTAAATATATCTGAGTGTCATCTAGCTTAAGCCCTTCTTCTTTTGGATCCATATTTAGTCAATACAGAACTCACCCTGTTTTGAGGGTGTTTTTTCCTTGGGAAATATTACAAAGTGCAACACAGACTGGAGGGGGAGATTTCTGTGGCCTTTCTCAGTGTTTGGGTGGAGAGCTTGAATCTAGGCATGGGCCCTTGTGTGGACTTTTGGTTTCATTGTTCTCCTCTGTGATAGGTCTTTTGTTCCATCTACTCATTGGGCTTCCAGCCATCATTTTGGGAAGAGCTGGGAAACTTGGTGACACTTGGAGTACCTCCTGGGCTGAGTTGGCCTCTCCTAGGCTTTCCTTTTTTCTATGAATTCTCTTAGTCTCAACCAAATTCTCCTTATGCCCTTGGTTTACACTTTTCATCTCAGCCTCTGGCAGTGTCCCGTGGTAGGCAGGCTAGCTTTTACTTCCTAGTTACTTCCAATGTTCCCTGTTATTATATGATATCTCACAGTAGCCCTGGCAATCTCAGTGACCTTAATCCCAGATCATCCTTTCCCTACACACATCACACCATCTTTTCTGTGCAGTGGTTAGTTCATGTTGGTGGGAGACATTCTAGGTGGTGTCTTCCCAGTAGGGCATACAATCCCTTACAGGACCTGATCTCCTTAGGTTACTTTCCTCGTAAACTGTCTAGTGTCTTTTTACCATACCTCCTTTCTACTCACACATGCTAGGAGAGCAAAAAATGAGGATTAACATTTCTCTTTTAGTCTCCCTCTTTTTGTCCTCTACCTTGGATAAAACTCCTATTCCTCCCTTCTCCCCCCTTTTCTTTTGTCTTCATGAATGTTTCCTATATCGTATCTTTCTCAATTCAAGATAACATTTCCTAGGGAGTTATCTAATTACTGAGAAGAAAACTATGTCAGGAAATATTAGAAAACATTATCCTCATTTTTCACAATATTGAGCTGACATGAATTACTGAATTATATCTTAAGGGAAAATTCTCTAGTGCCATTAAGTTGATATATTTTTATATATTATATGTTTTAGTTCAATAGTTACCAAAATAGCCCAATCATAAGCAAAGTAAAGAAATTATTTGCTTTTGAAATTTTAATAACAAAATTTAGAGATACCTGTGAAGAGTTGCTTTGCTGAGACCTACCACTGTTATAAATATATGCCACATGACTGAGTTTTGAAAAATATTTTTAATAATACTTATTTGATATTTTTTTCTTTTCAAAGTACTTTTACATTCATTACCTTATCTTCTAACCTTCACAACATTCTTGTGATGTAGTCAAGGTATCTGTTATTATCCCATTTTATAGATGGGAGAATGAAAGTGAAAAATGATTAGGGGAATTGCTCTGTATCACATGGAAAATGGACGTTTGTGTTTGAGCAAGGAAGGATCTATAATCCTCAATTCTGCTTCTGATTTGGTATTACATCCTTGAAACTATGTTTGTAATATTTTATTACTTGATAAATAAAAATGAAGAGAGAGGGAAAACAAGGAAAATTGAACCAACTTTTTCTCATTTTCTTAAAAAAAGAATTACTAATATGCTTGCTTCTTCCACACAGACCTTATATATCTGTGCAAGAGTGTTTAACCCAGCTTCCCTTGCTCCAAATGCAAGTAGGCTTCTTTTCCTGTTGTACTGACAGCCGTGTCCTGCACACCTCCCTGCCTTGCCCATTTTAAAGTTTCTCTGGACATTCTCACCTCCTCCTTTCTTGACCCTCTACTTGTTTACAGTCTTTGTTTATCACTTGGAAGTGACATTAGGTGTCCCTCCAACTGTGACTCTGTCCTCTCCATGTTCATATTTAATGTTGATTTTATTACTATATTTTCAGTTGTTCTGCTCACATACTTGTTGAATCTACCCTGGTCTTTGATATCCTACACAATTTCTCACGATCTAGTTCTTCTTTGGTCTAATCTGACATACATGCAAATCAGTCCAGAAAAAAACAGTTTTATTCCTTGCTTCAGATGAAATGTTAAATGTATAGACCCTATTGGCCTGGATGACTGTATATGCTGAGAATGAGAGGCACTGATTTGTCTTGCTACTGTCAAATCTACATAGCTTTCTTTAGTTTTGGTGAATCTTGGAAACCAGCCCATTATTCAAAATGAACAATAATTCATCACAGTGAGTAGAAAGAAGAGTGATTAAATTCCTTTTATCACCCTTTGTATCAGTCAGCATCGAGGAAGGAAACAGATGGCACATTTAGAGGGAACCATTTACTAAAGTGTGGGCAGCATTTAAGGAATAAAACAAGAGATGTGGTCAGCTGCTTCTAAGTTGATCCCCAGTGATGCCAATTTTGTGGTAAACACTGCCTTATGTAATCTCATCCTCTTGATTAAATTGTTTATAATCCATAGAATATCTTTATTTTGAGGGTGTGCCACCTGTATGATTAAATCACACAAGATTCTGATTTCTGTGTTGCTAGCAAACGCTTTCCTTTGTTAGTTTTGATGAAGCAAGTAGTCATGTTGAGGAAGCCCACATGTCAAGGAACTGAGGATGGTCTCTGGTCAACAGCCAGCAAGAAATGCAGGCCCTTGGATCAACTGCTGAAAAGGAGCTAAAAACAGTCAACAACGATGTAAATGAATTTGAAGTAGATTTTTCCTAGGTTGAACCTCCAGATGAGCTCCAGCCTTGGTCAACACTTTGATCTCAGCCTTCTGGGAGACCCTGAAGCAGAGGTTCCAGTTAAGCTGTGCCTGATTCCTGACCCATAGAAACTGTGTGATGATAAATGTATGTTGTCTGAAGCCACTAACCCTAACCCCAGCCCAATTTCTTATGTAGCAATAGGTACTTAGTACAGATGGTAAAAGTTGGCAACTGCTAACACCCAGGAGCCTGAAGGGGCAAAGGAATAAGCAGTTCCAGACCCAGAGAGCATAGGTGTATGGAGAGGGATAACTGTGGACTTAGGGGGAAAAATGGCCTAGTCAAAGCTACTAGCAGGAGGGAGCTGGGAATAAATACCTGTCCTCACTCTTTCACTGCCCCTGAATTTCCTGCTAGAATTTTATTTTGGCCTAACTGAACCAGTTGTGAGAAGCTCATTGTTGCAGCCTGGATGGATACAAAGCAGGATGGACAGTGCATCTGTTTCTTAGGGTTGGAAAGAGCTACAAACTAGGTGGCTTAAAACCACAGAATGGTATTATCTTATAGTTCTGAAGGTTAGAAGTCAGAATCCAAGATTTTGGCAGGACCATTCTCTCCTTGAAGCCGAGAGGAGAGCATTCTTCCTTGCCTCTTCCCAGATTCTGGTGATTTGCCCATAATCCTTGATGTTCCTTGGCTGGCAGCTGCTTTGACCTCTGCCTCTGTCACCATGTGATGTTCTCCTGTCAGGTATTTGTGTCCTCTTCTTATAAGGACACCAGTCATATTGGATTAGGGCCACCCTCATGCAGCATGACCTCATTTTAAACTTGATTACCTCTGCAAAGACCACATATCCAAAAAGACCACATTCACAGGCACTGGATTAGAATGTCAACATCTTTTGGGGTGATACAGTTCAACCCCTCACAGACAGGGGGCAATGTATGTCTGGTGGGGCAAATAGAAGACATTCAGTACATAACTCCATGGATAAAAGGTATATTCTGGGTGCTTACTCATGATGTTGCTATTAAATGTAAGCTTGTCACTAATAAAATGAACTGAATGAGCATTTTTCTCATCATTCTTGAGGGCAGATTTCTTTTACAATCTATGCTTTGTGCAGAAGAGCTATCACAGGAAAATTACTGTGCAGCTGCCCGAACACAACAGACACAGAAGATAGGTTTGTGGCCTTCATTGAATGCACCACCCTGGGCTTTGAAATTGGCATGTCTTTTATAAATCTTCTAGAATGAAGAAGACCACTAGAATGAGACTCATGCAATTTTGAAAGTTGTGGGAAGAGAAAACTATATCACCCGTAGTAACAACATCTTACATGGCAGAATATCTAGACTTGTGAAATGTATTTTATAAAGGGTCACACATTATTCAAGCTATTCATTTGTTCTCTTTTTTTAAATTTTGCATATTTAGATTGGAAATAATTTCTAGCAGGAAAATGTTTCATGGATTCTGTGGCTATATTTTTATTTTATATAGACTTTTCATGGCATTAATAGAAAAGTATCTGCAGTTTAGCTACTGTATTTTTTTTCTTTTCAGAGACACTAAAAATGATTTTCTTCAAGTAAAAATAATTGGGTAAATTTCAGTGGCATAAGAAAGTAGGAGATATCCCATTCTCAAATATTGGGACTTTCCATGTTTAAATTTTAATTACTTAATCTGGGAGACAGCTATAGTGATTTAAAGTTGTGGTAAAAGGCACTGTAAGCCTTCAAACCCACAGTCAATTTACAAAAATATGCCAGTTCTGAATTTATTGACCATCTGTCAGTCTTCATTCACTACTAGCTAGTTGTCAGTGTTTATTATTTGATGCACTCTATAATGAGTCACTGTAAGGAGCAACCCATATCTCCATCACAATGCTTAATGAGGTCATTGTCTATCCACACCACCTCAGACATCATTCTTTCCTTCCAGGCAGGGACAAATAGCAATCTCCAAATCAGAGGGTGATTCCCAGAGCCATCCCAAAGCACAAAGTTACTTGAGTACTGTGCTAATTCAATTAGCATGTAATCAATGCAACTACATTCAGTCAAACCTCTTCTATGACAATGCTTTCCAAAAGTAATCATTAAAAGGGACATCCTAAAAATTCAGGGCTTCTGTTTTTACACACACACTATAGCTATTTGCCTATAATGTGCACCATGTTGAAAGATGATTAAATCTGAAACAGACGAAGTGAAATCTTGGGATACTGTTGGCTTTGTTTTTTTGTGAGATACCACAGGTAGACTTAAAGCATGCAGATCGGCTTTCTCATTATGAGGCAGTCTGTTACTGTGGAAGGCCATAGACATTTGAATCTGGCAGGTCAGAATCTGCTATCGATCAGCTCTGATGCATTGGACAGCTATTGTTCTTTCATCTTCACTGCCTCTGCATGTAAAATATGGATAATTTTCACTACCTGGTATGCTTGTTAGTAATATTAACTGAAATGAGATTGGAAAGCACCTGGCATACAGAGGCACTCAATAAATGTCTGTCCCGGGTCTTGGTATTAGTGGCAAAAGAAAGCAGAGTACAGGGAACCAAAGGGAAATGATTTGGGAAAAAAATCTCAAGTCCAAGTTTCAGCCAGGTGAACCTCCATGTAAGAAAGTTATAGGACTTTATATCTTTTAAAAGAGCAAGCTGTTATGGTTTAGGAGAAGAAACTCTAGGATTTATATAGGGACAGTGCTAATCATTTGATAGTTCCTTAATCTGTTTTAAGGGACACAAAAGCACCTAGGAGAAAGGGCAAAACATAGAGACCATATGAATAAGGGGATATCTGTCTATCTATCTATCTATCTATCTATCTATCTTTCTATCTATCTATCATCTACCTACCTACCTACATATTAAGGTATATGAGTATATATTTGGAGTGTGTTCATACACTTGTGCTATTCTTAAAATAGAAGCAGAGCTATCATATTGGAGATGGAAGGCATCCTGAGACATAAATAATAAAAGAAACAGAAGGAACAAATATGGTTGCATCTAGCTGAGAGCCATACCATGTCAACAGAGGGTGTATTTAACATGATTTGAACTATTAAATATCTCTACTCCTTTTAGTAATTTATGACAAATACCCTGCTTCCAGACAAGGGATTGTTATTACCTGGATGCATAAGTGCAGAATATAGAGTAAACTAAAGCAAGTAATGAAAGTAGTATGGCAGGAAAAGTTTGGTCCAGAATGAGGATGTCTACTTATTCTGACAAGGCTAACTCAAAATTAGATGTAAAGCTTCTCTAAACGGAAAAAAATCCATCATTTGAGGTGAAATAGTTCTTCAAGCTGTGTGCACAGAGATGAGCTTCCAGGTTCTGGTGTTAGGCATATAAGTTATTAGATAAGCCTGGATATTGTATATAACTTAATAATTTGAGTTGTAGTTGTTCCATCATTCACTTTAATTCCTGACCTGGAATTAGGTGTTTGCCATTATGATTGTATCCTTCTCACATTTTCTTAATATTTAAATGGGAAAAGTTGAATTTTCTGATTGGTGGTTCTTATCTAACACAATTTTTCTATCAAGTAAATCCCTAAGAATTAGGTCCTAAATTACAAGAGCCCATTTTTACCTGAAAAACTTTGATAGTTGGCTTGAAGCTTGCAAAATGCCCAAGGTAGATGTAGGAAATTACACAATCCAAGAGAAACTTATGGTGAGGTAGGGTCATCACTGGAGCAAGGTCTACTGACTCTCTATTATCAGACTTCAACCATCAGATCTCATCAAGATCCCTGCATGAATTTATCAGGGCCTAGGCATGATAGTTTTGTTGATCCAGTGGTATAGAAACTTGATTTTTGCCAGTATTCTAGAAACATCAGAACCTGAAGGGGTTGTTTCATACTTACCAAACTCACATGAGAATAAAATATTCACCAGAATGCATTTTATCATATTGTGGGAATTTTCAGGCAAATTAGAATATTTGTAAAGCCCCTGTATGAAAGCAAATTTTCATGGAAGCAACATTATAATCAGAGGCAGTTTGGTGAGAAAAGAAAGAGGGAAAGATTTAGTTGAATAACGCAAATATTTACTAACATAAAGAAAAAACATGCATAGTAGAATCTCATGATTTGGATGTTGATAATTTGAATTAGTGATATTTTATTTTGGACCATTACTAATGCAGAGTTAATGATATTTTAGGCTGAAGTTACACATACCTAATCTATTAAAAATAATAGACATAGGAAGTTAAGTTAAATATATGTAAGGAGCAAGTGGTTTGATATATATACAAAGTAGAACAACATCATTTGAATACAATGTGTTAATTAGAAATATAATCACAATCACGATAATTTTTCTTTAGAATGAAAGAATTTTAGGTCTGAAAACCCCTCAAGAGATCATATTATCCACTTCTTTTCTTTTACAGATAAATAATCAGGGTGAGTGGTGGTTATTAACTAACCCAATATCACATAACTAATTAGTATTGAGCTGAATTTGGATGCCGGGTCTCCTGACTATTAGACTACTAGGGCTTTACCCGATCTATTTATCCAAATCATCTCTAATCTGTACAGGCAGCAAAATGCATTTAGAAGGAAAATTTAGTTTGTTTTAAAATAAGTATTTGAAAGCTGTAAATTTATCAACAATTAATATGAAATTTAGACTTTTTGTTAATTTCTCAATCAGTCCATAACAGTAAAACTTTGCTCTACAACCAAAAAGTAAATAAATTTCCCATTATCATAAAATAGTAAACGTGATGGCTAATTTTATGTGCCAACCTACTTGACTGGCCTAAGTGACGCCCAGATGGCTGGTAAAACATTATTTCTGGGTTTGTCTGTGAGGGTGTTTTTGGAAGAGTTGAGCATTTGATTCAGTAGACTGAGTAAGGAGATTCACCCCCCAATGGGGACAAGCATCATACAATCCTCTGAGAGGCTGAATAGAACAAAAAGACGGTGGAAGGGCGAGTTGTCTTTCTCTTTGCTTGAGCTGGGACTTCCATCTGTTCCTGCCCTCAGATACTGACACTCTTGGTTCCTGGGCCTTTGGTCTTTTATTGAATTTTATTTCCTGGTTCTCCAGCTTGCAGAGGGCAGATTGTAGGACTTCATGGTCACCATAACTGCCTGAGTCAATTCCTATAATAAATCAATCTCTCTCTCTCCCCACTCTCCCTCTCTCTCTCACTCTCTCCAAATATATATCTCCTATTGATTCTGTTTCCCTGGAGAATCCTGCATATATAGTACACTTTTCTCATTTTCTTATCACTCATTGAACACTCTATTGTGCTGTTCAGAAAATTTGTGCTGAGAACTAGAAGTAAAGTGGTATCATAAAAGCCAAAACATAGTGGCCTTCAGGAGTAAAAGCATAAATTACAATTTAAAAAAAGAAACAACTCTGAACTCCCAAGCATTTAGAAAATCACCTTTGAAGAAATTTCTCCACATATTTTCTTAGTGAAGAAGAGTGTTCTCTTTCTCTACTATTGTGCTGATAACAAATCTAATTGTAAAAATATAAAGTGATGTCTTCAATTTTCTTTTAAGCTTCACAATAAAGATAGACTTAGAGATTTCTTCAGGAGCAGGGAGACTTTAAAAAGAAAGAAGAATTGATGACATGTTAGTGAATATATCTAGATACCCTTCTCTTACTTCTCAGGTGCACTCAGATTATTTAACTAATTGTGTTCTTGGTAGTTTTGCCTCCTGGTTCCTATTAGAGACTGTGAGTTTTGTTAGGATTCAGTGTTCTTTGTGCTGGAGTTTTAATACAGTTTTAGAATTATGTTTCAATCAGATGTTGTCTTGAGAATGATTATCTAGTAAAAAGATGTATATAATACATAAAATATTTTCCTCTAATGTTTAAATCAGTGCTTTCTCTTAACTTACTTACATCAATTAAATATTAGTTTATTCATAATTAATAATGACTGCTAACATATGATCTAATAAATATAGAAAGAATCAGAAAATCACCATTTGACAACTTTCATATCAATAACTGTTTCAGGTACAAATCATCATGGTATGGTAAAACTAGTGGATATAAGTGTAGTAAGCAATAGGACATTTACATAGCCTCAGAAGATCTCCTTATAAGGTACTTATTGATTACAGATGGAGATGCCCGTTACACCATCATAATCTAGTGATAAAGTTAATATCACAATTTATGGGACAGATTGACTTCATGTGCCTCCTGATATGTTGCAACGAGGAGAATACAATATCACTCTTGTGTTATTTTTGCCAAAAGGGCAAAAACTGAACTGGTTTCTTTGGGGAAACCAAAATTAAAGACATTCTACAAAATCACTGGCCTACATTCCTCTTCTTCTTCTTTTTCTTTTTTTTTTCAAGGAGGTAAGAATTTATTAAGGGATATACAGAATTAAACTAAAATTTCAACAAAATGTCTAAGAGAAGTCTTCATGAGTAGGATCAAAGTAGCACAGAATGATGAATTCTGTCCAGGGTCAAGAAAAGGATCATTAAAAGGAGATGTATACATTGAGTTGAATATGAATAAGTGTTCTTATGTAGGGTATATAGTGGGTCAGGGGTGTTGTGAGAAGAGAGTTCTGTCAGTCATTCTAGTGAGTTCTCAAACCCAAAGTGGGACATGGAAGCCCCCAGATTTGTATTCAACTGATAAGAACGTCAGATGGCCTAGGGATCCCCCACATGGCTGGTGTGGCCTATATTCTTTAAAATGTCCAGGTTAAGAAATACAAAGAAATATACAGAAATTTTTCCAGACTGAAGGAAACTAAACTGACCTGACAACTAAATGAAATGTATCATTCTGAAGTGGACTTTGGATGAGAAAATGTTTTTTTCTTTTGCTACGAAGGACATTAGTGGGACAAAGGATGAAATTTGAGTAAGGTCTATAGATTAGGTGACAATATTTTATCATTGCTGGTTTCTGAGTTTGATAATTCTATGAGGTATTTGAAGTAGTTTCACATGGTCCTAAAAGTAGGGCATCATTATAACAATTACACAGATAAGGACACTCATACCTAGGAGCAACCACTTAACTGAGACCTGTTCAAGTCACATAGCCAGAAAATGGCAGAGATGCAATATGAACTGAGATTGCTTAATTTCATTTCCAACACTTTCTCTACCACATCAGACCATCAGTCTACATTGTAGCAAATGACTTCATCTTCTAAGAGCATTGAATGGCTTTAGAGATAAATGTGTGGAGAGGTCTATCTAGGAGTGATTTTAGTGCCCTGGGTTATAAAGTCAACACATCATGGAAACTGTAGATCCTGAAAGTTTTTGAGTTCCCTGGACAGGGGCTTTATTATCTTGATGTCTTTTTTTGAAGCATCTAGAAGAGTGTATAGTAGTACTCAGTGAATAACTTTTGAATAAAAGAACATGAAACAAAATTTTGATATAAGAGATACAGAGGCATGGTGGAGAACAGATCAGGAAGATTATCAGAGGACTCTAATAATAACAAGATTAGAGTTAGAGTTTCCATTTCCAGTCAATGGAAAGAACTTCTCCCTCTGATCTGTACACAGATTGTTTTGGCAACATGTGTCTCTTGAAGGAGTAAAGACAAACACACCCACATCGAGACCCATGGCTTCTGAAAGGTAGGAATTGAGGCAGCAGTCTAAACTACCAGAGAGAGCCAAGAGGAAAGATCAGTTTTGAGGTGAGAGTGTAGGGAATTACTGGATCCTCTGTATGAGGTAGAGTCCTGGGAAATTCTGGGAAACTGAACACAGTCTCGAAGTGTCATCCAAGGCCTCCAATTTTTCAGGGCTGCAGAAAGCATCATCGCTGGTTGTCAAGGTGGTAAATTAGTTTGGAGGTCAAACCTTCCCAACAATTTTCACTGTTTATTTGAATTCTCTTCACTATACATCTGACATTTGTGTAATCTATTTTGTTGTTGATTTTGTTGTTGTTATTTAAAAAAAACCTCTTAAGTTGGTTTTAAGAAGTTAGTCATTCAAATATTGGGAAAGGTGAGATGAAGCAGGTATGGTATAATATTATTTGCCTGTGGAAGCTTATGAAAAATTGAATTATGGATGTGTTACAAATGAATGAATTTCAATCACGTTGGATATAGTTTGGACTGAGACCTGGGCCAAACCGTTTTGTCATTTTTAGGATGTCACTCTGTGGCCAGTATGCCAAAAAATGACTACATTCTGTATCCTCTTTCAGCACTGGACAGATACAATGGGCTCTGATTCCTTTCTCAAAGCAACCAGTAAAGTGGCTCCCATATCAAGATTTCCTATGGTTATCCCACATACCTAAGTGTCACCATAAAGTTTATGACAACACAGGGTCCTGGCAATCCTCAGACAACATTATGTGCCAGAGCCCAGCCAGTCATGAGACATTTAGGTCCAGTTGGATCATATGTCTTTATTATTTCTGATATCAAACTTGAATATGTGGGAAAAAAACAGACTTTTCAGTCACAACTAAAGTTGAATGATGACTGCATGATAGGCAATGCAGTGACCTATAATTCAAATGGTTAGAGTACCCATTTATTTTCTAGTTTTCTGGTATTTCACCATTGAAAATTTTAATCAACATCCTTTGGTAAATAACACATTCCTAAATTTAAAGTAAAAATGCACTGAAACTAGCTCCAATGACAACCAGTATCTTTAGAAATAAATTGGAAAGCATCACCACTTTAAGACAACACCTCATGAAATAGCAATGCAATGTTTCACTCCAATTAACTGAATTGTAGTGCACCTTGGATACCAGTTCAGTAGAGTAGATACAACTAATGACAGGGTCTAATTATAACATTGGTGATATCACTGACATTAATAGGTTTATCTAATGGAGAAAAAATTAGAATAACAACAGACTATGAGATGTATTATGAATCCACTGAACTTGAGGAAATGAGTTACTGGTCTCAGCTGTACAACCAACTGGTTTATGAACTCAGTAAGTCACAATCTGTTTCCTATCAGTAAAATATTGGAGATTGTACAAGATATTGAAAAACTAGATTGTAAATTCTGTTATTTGAATGGTGTCTTCATTATGGTACAAAGTAGTGTGAAAAATGATAGAATGAGTTTAGCGTTTCTACCTCAATAGGTACGTATTTATTTACTTTGGGCCTTCAATTTTTCATCCTTCCATTTTGCCCACAGATGTCATACAATAGAGGCCACTGCTGGCCTTGTAAGGTTAAGAAATATTTAATTACTCCATTTTTACTCTGCTTTCTGATGCCTCATCCTTCTAAGGTGCTTACATAGACAAGCTCTATTGGTCAAGTTCTTTACCAGGACTTTTTGCTTTCATTTTGTCATTAATTGCTCTCTCTCAGACTTTAAAAAAGAAGTAGAAGATTACTAAAATTAATGTGCCTTTAAAATAATTTTTAAAAAATTGCTGGCTGTATTTCAAACATTGTAACTTGTGGTAGACATAGTTTGGGGAAGGTGCTTATATCTGTCTTCTTTGGATGTTATTGTAGGTGAGCTGACTGCGTCCTCTAGATTTGTGAGAACAGCCCTGATTTACATTGTTTCCATGGCTTTCGAATCATGCATATTTACCATCTATCTGATATAGTATTATAGACAGATAGTCCTGCTTTTTTTCTTATTGCTTATTTGTCATTACATTGTGCTATTTGTTAAATGTTGCTTAGTTGTAAAGAAATTTTTATAAGGCAATGTTTGCAAAATGATCAGAAATGTTCAACTTAGTAGATACAAACTATTATTTTCCCTTACTTTTTTTTGTGATAAGTCATATTCCTCATTTAAGAAAATTAAACAAATGTGAATTAATGAAAATGAAATATAAATTCATTTTTATTAACAGCTGTCTCTTTCCCCTTGGTATTTCTACTGAGAAGTTCTCATTACAAATTTTTAGCCAGAGTTCTGCTGAAAATCATCTAAACCCTTTAGAAATTTAGGTATCAAATCCTTCTAGATGTATATTTTAACATTCCAGCTTTGTTTAAAACATTTATTCCCTTTAGACCTTTCAGTGTCATGCTTTTAATCAATTTACCTTGAATAATTTACTTTTTTTCATTTTTTTTGATTAATAGCCCTGGATTTTTATTTTATTCTTTTGCCCTTCCCTATACAAATTTACTCTGCCTGTTCCTTTCAATATCAAGGGGAATAAACATTAGATCAAATAAACCCCTCTCCTCTTTAAAGCACAGGACATTTTTGTGAGGTGTCAGTGATGGCATTGGGTATTGAGACTTCCAAGGCGATCTGAAGACAGCACCTGGGTTACTCATCACCAAATTTCTTTCAGGTTTAATTTTACAGCAACATAAACTTTTAAATATTTTTCCATATATCTGCATTATGATGAAAATTTATTGAATTAGGATCATCATTTAAAAAATTAGTTTAGTATTTCATGTTGTTATTTTAAAATTTTCTTTCGTAGCATTGGAAATATTTCTGTGTTCAGTAATCAAAGTGCTCACTCCATATATTAATTGACCTTTCTCCCTTTATTCACTCGTTCCATGTCTTTGGTTTATTATCCCTTTTCTTTGGATATCAATATATTAGGTGTAGATAATTAGTCATTTAGCCATTTTTCTGGTCTCACCTTTACTAAATTCTTTCCATTTATAATTGTGCTGGTATTTCTAACCACTTACATATTCTTCATATTCTTAGTGTCTCCCCTGAACTTGTTATTTTCTGTTGGGTTTTGAGTGCCATCAAAACCTCTTGATTAGCAAGAGGTACTTTTGGAGTGTGGCAGGAGGGACTCCTCTGGGTGGGGCATGTGTGAAAGATGTGTGACAGTTGGATGCTTAAGCAGCTGCTTGATAGCAAACGGAGGAGGGATCCTTCAAGTACGTGGGCAGAAGGACACAGTGAAGCAAAACTCAAGCAGTGAGGCATAGCTGTGAAACCTGGGAACGTTTCAGCAAGACCCACCACAACTGGAAATCAGGGACTCATTTAGAAATTCAAAATAGCAGCTAACTTTACTGTCTCTTAAGGCATGTCATTTTCAAACAAGGCACATTAACTGCCTGGTTTGTAATCAAGGGCAGTCTTCTGTTCACCAGATGATCAACATTTGCTGGCTGAATATCAGTTTCCTTAATTCCAAAGGTAAAATTTGATTCAAAAGATCTTATATCTGAACATTTTAGTCAACTGAATGTTTACAAAGACATTTAACTTATGGTGTGAAATGCTCTTTCTTTTGGTAGATTAGTAGGTATACATCTCATAAGGTGGGTGATGTTGCTTAAAGGCAATTTACAGAAAGATTTGGAGAAAGCTTTAAGGCACACAGTGCTGTAAAATAACTAGTTCAAGTATACTTACAGTCAGACAAAATATAGAATATATGAGCTCAGATACTAAGAAATTTGGCATTCTAGAAATACTGTATGTGAATTTAAGATTTTATATGTCTAGGGTTAAAATATAGGGATATTTGAGATTTAAAACCTGAGGACCTTTATGTTTCCTGTATTACCTCTGAATTAGCATCCATTTATTAATCCAAAGCAAATATTTTTTAGTATCATATTTGTGGGCTAAATATTTAGTGGGATAACATAATAAACAATGCTAAGTTTCTTAAGGTGCTATCACTCCATTAGAAGATAAAAATCCACATCAGTAAAGTGTGGTATAAGAGGAGTACAAATTAAAACCCCACATTTGAGCTAATAAACAGTCCTGGCAATTTTCAAGATAAATTGGAATTGGAGAAATAAATAAAAAATGTCTCCCTTCTGAGAGTGGTCGGCACAGTCAGGAGTGATCTTACTCTGGGTCTGAACATCATGATGTCATGAGGAGCTACAAAAGTGCCATGGGATTGAGTACCATGCTCAAATGGTGACAGAGACCAGGTCATTTTATATATATATATATATATATATATATATATATATATATATATATATATATATGGCTATATGCTCTATATGCATATGCTCTATAGAACATATATATATATATATGCTCTAAATTTGTTTTATTGTTTTTTTCAATTCATTTCTTGATATGCTAGCAACTTTTTTTGTTTGTTTCTGTTTTTTTTAATTTTTGAATTTTATTTTATTTATTTTTTTATACAGCAGGTTCTTATTAGTCATCAAATTTATACACATCAGTGTATACATGTCAATCCCAATCACCCAATTCATCACACCACCATCCCCACCCCCCAGCGATTTTGCCCCCTTGGTGTCCATATGTTTGTTCTCTACACCTGTATCTCAACTTCTGCCCTGCAAACTGGTTCATCTGTACAATTTTTCTAGGTTCCACATACATGCAATAATATACATTATTTGTTTTTCTCTTTCTGACTTACTTCACTCTGTATGAGAGTCTCTAGATCCATCCACATCTCAACAAATGACCCTATTTCTTTCCTTTTTATGGCTAAGTAATATTCTATTGCATATATGTACCACAACTTCTTTATCCATTTGTCTGTCGCTGGACATTTAGGTTGTTCCATGACCTGGATATTGTAAATACTGCTGCAATGAACATTGGGATGCATGCATCTTTTTGAATTATAGTTTTCTCTGGGTATATGCCCAGTAGTGGGATTGGTGGATCATATAGTAATTCTATTTTTAGTTTTTAAAGGAACCTCCATACTGTTCTCCATAGTGGCTGCATTAATTTACATTCCCACCAACAGAGCAAGAGGGTTCCCTTTTCTCCACACCCTCTCCAGAATTTGTTGTTTGTAGATTTTCTGATGATGTCCATTCTAACTGGTGTGAGGTGATACTTCATTGTAGTTTTTTGTTTTTTTTTTTTTTTTTTTTTGCGGTACGCAGGCCTCTCACTGTTGTGGCCTCTCCCACTGCGGAGCGCAGGCTCCGGACGCGCAGGCTCAGTGGCCATGGCTCACAGGTCTAGCCGCTCCGCGGCATGTGGGATCTTCCCATACCAGGGCATGAACCCGTGTCCCCTGCATCAGCAGGCAGACTCTCAACCACTGTGCCACCAGGGAAGCCCTCATTGTAGTTTTGATTTGAATTTCTCTAATAATTAGTGATGTTGAGCAGATTTTCATGTGCTTCTTGGCCATCTGTATGTCTGCTTTGGAGAAATGTCTTTTTTGGTCTTCTGCGCATTTTTTTGATTGGGTTATTGTTTTTTAATATTGAGCTACATGAGCTGTTTATAAATTTTGGAGATTAATCCTTTGTCCATTGATTCATTTTCAAATATTTTCTCCCATTCTGAGGTTTGTCTTTTCATCTTGTTTAAGGTTTCCATTGCTGTGCAAATGCTTGGAAGTTTCATTAGGTCTCATTTGTTTATTTTTGTTTTTATTTCCATTACTCCAGGAGGTGGATCAAAAAAAATCTTGCTGTGATTTATGTCAAAGAGTGTTCTTCCTATGTTTCCCTCTGAGAGTTGTATAGTGTCTGGTCTTACATTTAGTTCTCCTATCCATTTTGAGTTTATTTTTGTGTATGGTGTTAGGGAGTGTTCTAATTTCATTCTTTTACATGTAGCTGTCCAGTTTTCCCAGCACCACTTATTGAAGGAACAGGCTTTTCTCCATTGTATATCCTTGCCTCCTTTGTCATAGATTAGTTGGCCATAGGTGCATGGATATATCCTCGGCTTTCTATCTTGTTCCATTGATCTATGTTTCTGCTTCTGTGCCAGTACCATATTGTTTTGATTACTGTAGTTTTGTAGTATAGTCTGAAGTCAGGAAGTCTGATTCCTCCCCATCCATTTTATTCCCTCAAGACTGCTTTGGCTATTCAGGGTCTTTTGTGTCTCCACACAAATTTTAAGATTTTTTGTTCTAGTTCTGTAAAAATGCCATTGGTAATTTGATAGGGATTGCATTGAATCTGTAGATTGCTTTGGG
>NC_041226.1:32986089-32999266 GCF_002837175.3 Physeter macrocephalus | reverse complement strand
CTGCAAACAGTGACAGTTTTACTTCTTCTTTTCCAATTTGTATTCCTTTTATTTCTTTTTCTTCTCTGATTGCCATGGCTAGGACTTCCAAAACTATGTTGAATAATAGTGGTGAGAGTAGATATCCTTCTCTTGTTACTGATCTTAGAGGAAATGCTTTCAGTTTTTCAACATTGAGAATGATGTTTGCTCTGGGTTTGTCATATATGGCTTTTATTATGTTGAGGTAGGTTCCCTGTCTGCCCACTTTCTGGAGAGTTTTTATAATAAATGGGTGTTGAATTTTGTCAAAAGCTTTTTCTGCATCTATTGAGATGATCATATGGTTTTTATTTTTCAGTTTGTTAATATGGTGTATCACATTGATTGATTTGCATATATTGAAGAATCCTTGCATATCTGGGATAAATCCCACTTGATCAAGGTGTACGATCCTTTTAATGTGTTGTGGGATTCTGTTTGCTAGTATTTTGTTGAGGATTTTTGCATCTATATTCATCAGTGACATTGGTCTGTAATTTTCTTTTTTGTAGTCTCTTTGTGTGGTTTAGGTATCAGGGTGATGGTGCCCTCTTTGAATGAGTTTGGGAGTGTTCTGTCTGCAATTTTTTGGAAGAGTTTGAGAAGGATGGGTGTTACCTCTTCTGTAAATGTTTGATAGCATTCACCTGCGAAGCCATCTGGTCCTGGACTTTTGTTTGTTGGAAGATTTTTAATCCATTTCAATTTCGTTACTTGTGATTGGTCTGTTCATATTCTCTGTTTCTTCCTGGTTCAGTCTTGGAAGGGTATACCTTTCTAAGAATTTGTCCATTTCTTCCAGGTTGTCCATTTTATTGGCATAGAGTTGCTTGTAGTAGTATCTTTGGAGGCTTTGTATTTCTGCGGTGTCTGTTGTAACTTCTCCTTTTTCATCTATAATTTTATTGATTTGAGTCCTCTCCCTCTTTTACGTGATGAATCTGGCTAATGGTTTATCAATTTTGTTTATCTTCTCAAAGAACCAGCTTTTAGTTGTATTGATCTTTGCTATTGTTTTCTTTGTTTCTATTTCATTTATTTCTGCTCTGATCTTTATGATTTTTTCCTTCTGCTAACTTTGGGTTTTGTTTGTTCTTCTTTCTCCAGTTCCTTTAAGTTTAAGGTTAGATGGTTTATTTGAGATTTTTCTTGTTTCTTGAGGTAGGCTTGTATAGCTATAAACTTCCCCCTTAGAAATGCTTTCACTGCATCCCATAGGTTTTAGATTGTTTTGTTTTCATTGTCATTTTTCTCTAGGTATTTTTTGATTTCCTCTTTGATTTCTTCAGTGATCTCTTGGTTATTTAGTAACGTAGTGTTTAGACTCAATGTGTTTGTGTTTTTTACGTTTTTTCCCCTGTAATTTATTTCTAATCTCATAGTGTCTGGTCAGAAAAGATGCTTGATATGATTTCAATTTTCTTAAATTTACTGAGGCTTGACTTGTTACCCAAGACGTGATCTATCTTGGAGAATGTTCTGTGCGCACTTGAGAAGAAAGTGTAATCTGCTCTATTGGGATGGAATGTCCTATAATTATCAATTAAATCTATCTGGTCTCTTGTGTCATTTAAAGCTTGTGTTTCCTTATTAATTTTCTGTTTGGCTGATCTGTCCATTGGTGTAAGTGAGGTGTTAAAGTCCCCCACTATTACACTATTATTGTGTTACTGTTGATTTTCTCTTTTATAGCTGTATTTTGTCTGATATGAGAATTGCTACTCCAGCTTTCTTCTGATTTCCATTTGCATGGAATATCTTTTTCCATACCCTCACTTTCAGTCTGTATGTTTCCCTAGGTCTGAAGTGGGTCTCTTGTAGACAGCCTATTTATGGGTCTTCTTTTTGAATCCATTCAGCAAGCCTCTTTCTTTTAGTTGGAGCATTTAATCCATTCACATTTAAGGTAATTATCGATACCAATGTTGGGTGCCTATAAATTTATAATTGTTATATCTTCTTCTCAGATTGATCCCTTTATCATTATGTTGTGTCCTTCCTTGTCTCTTGTAACATTCTTTATTTTAAAGTCTATTTTACCTGATATGAGTATTGCTACTCCAGCTTTCTTTTGATTTCCATTTGCATGGAATATATTTTTCCATACCCTCACTTTCAGTCTGTATGTTTCCCTAGGTCTGAAGTGGGTCTCTTGTAGACAGCCTATTTATGGGTCTTCTTTTTGAATCCATTCAGCAAGCCTCTTTCTTTTAGTTGGAGCATTTAATCCATTCACATTTAAGGTAATTATCGATATGTATGTTCCTATGACCATTCTCTTAATTGTTATGGGGTTTTTTTTGTAGGTCCTTTTCTTCTCTTGTGTTTCTCACTTAGAGAAGTTCCTTTAGCATTCGTTGTAGAGCTGGGTTTTTGGTGCTGAATTCTCTGAGCTTTTGCTTGTCGCTAAAGCTTTTGATTTCTCCATTGAATCTGAATGAGATCCTTGCCGGGTAGAGTAATCTTGGTTGTAGGTTCTTCCCTTTCATCACTTTAAGTATATCATGCCACTCCCTTCTGGCTTGTAGAGTTTCTGCTGAGAAATCAGCTGTTAACCTTATGGGAGTTCCCTTGTATGTTACTTGTCATTTTTCCCTTGCTGCTTTCAATACTTTTTCTTTGTCTTTATTTTTTGCCAATTTGATTACTGTGTCTTGGCGTGTTTCTCCTTGGGTTTATCCTGTATGGTACTCTCTGCCTTTCCTAGACTTGGGTGGCTATTTCCTTTCCCATTTTAGGGAAGTTTTCAACTATAATCTCTTCAAATATTTTCTCTGGTCCTTTCTCTCTCTCTTCTCCTTCTGAGACCCCTATAATGTGAGTGTTGTTGCGTTTAATGTTGTCCCAGAAGTCTCTTAGGCTGTCTTCATTTCTTTTCATTCTTTTTTGTTTAGTGTGTTCCACAGAAGTGAATTCCACCATTCTGTTTTCCAGGTCACTTATCCGTTCTTCTGCCTCAGTTATTCTGCTATTGATTCCTTCTAGTGTAGTTTTCATTTCAGTTATTGTATTTTTCTTCTCTGTTTGTTTTTTCTTTAATTCTCCCAAGTCTTTGTTAAACATTTCTTGCATCTTCTCTGTCTTTGCCTTCATTCTTTTTCTGAGGTCCTGGATTATCTTCACTATCATTATTCTGAATTCTTTTTTTGGAAGGTTGCCTATCTTCACTTCATTTAGTTGTTCTTCTGTGGTTTTACCTTGTTCTTTCATCTGGTACATAGCCCTCTGCCTTTTCATCCTATCTATCTTTCTGTGAATGTGGTTTTTGTTCCACAGGCTGCAGGATTGTGGTTCCTCTTGCTTGTGCTGTCTTCCCTCTGTCTTGCAATTTTTAAAAGTTATACAGATTTGTTTAAAACTTAACTCCTGATTTTTTTGTCTATTTTTTGATTTTGTGTCTATTGTATATTTTATAATTAATAAAATTCTCTCTTGCTTTTCTTCAGATATGTAAACATTTACAAATATTCAAAGACTTAGAATATACAAGTACCTTGTTTTAAATTGTATTAGTGTTCACAAGTATTTGTTGCCACATCCTGAAGGAGGGGTATATTTCTATGTCCTGTTGACAATCGATGTCATCATGTGACTTACTTTGAGCAATGAAATATGAGAAGAGTAGATGTCATTCTAGTTGAAAACCATAGGAACTAGTTCACAATTTACTTTGTTCTTTTTATTTTTTATCCTTCTGCCATGACAACCAGAAATGTTTCATATGGAGGATGCTCTGTCAGCCTGGTGATATGGAACAGAGTTGCATGCAACCCAGAATGCAGAGCCAAAAGGCAGAAAACAAAACACAAAACACAACAAAACCATAAAACTTTGTTTCTATAAACCAGTGAGATTTGGGTTTGCCTCTTACAGCAGCATAACCTTGACTCTCTGACTCATGTATATTACTGAAACAAACAAATAAAAAAGAACATAAAGATTCAAATTAACAGTGTGAGAAGTTAAATATCTGAAGAGAGAGTTTCTCGATATACAAACTTGTATTATTAGGCAGAAGTTTGGAATAGATTTTAAAATATCAACTTCTGAATTAGAGAGACTTAGGTTTGGTTCTCCATTCTGATACTTACCATATGTCTGATCTGGAAAATTTTGCATAACCTGTTTAAGGTTTATTTCCTCATTTATAAAATGCAAGTAATAACACCTGTATTATATAGTCCTGATAGAAAGAATTTAGTGAAGTGAAATGTGTAAAGTCCCTGGCACATAGAAAGTAGTTGTAAATGGTAGTTACAATATTGTTGACACTACTGACAGTACATTAAGACTATTTAGCACTTGGAAAGTATCTTTATCCTTAGAGTCATGTGTACTTTGGCTTCTTGGAATTTGTATTTGCCTTTGGAGATATTTTATTTGTAGTTCTCAAATATTATAATGATTTACCAGTATTATCCTTTAACTTTTTAATCTGTTATTTACAAAATTCTGTTTTACTTTGAGACCCCATGACTTCTTTCTTCTGGATTTTTTATTTATTGTGCTATTGATTACCTTGGAGTTTAGGATTTCTCAGATTTTTACACATCTTACAGTTTCTTAAAGCATTAATAATTATGTATATACATAACTGAATTTACTCCCAAAGCCATCAGGAAATGAGCACAAGCAAACACACAGTTTATGCTGCAATATGAAAAGCTTTCAGTAGGCACTGTGAGAAAAGAAAGACTCTAATGAACTCTCAAATATGCTTTGATTTTCTCCAACCAAACAGAATAATCAGAGACCATTTGAAATCGATTTTCAAAACACAGATCTGTTGGTTTTTTATCATTATCTAACAAATTTAGTGATGTAAAACAACACCTCTAAATTATTTCACTGTTTCCATGGGTTTATCAGGAATCTGGGTGTGGCCATCAAGGGTCTCACAAGAAGTTGCCAGGGCTGCCGTCTCATTTGGAGCTCAGGGTCTTCTTTCAGGTTTATTCAAGTTGTTGGTAGAATTCAATCTCTTGAGGTTATAGAACTGAGGCTCTCAGCTCCTAGAGGCTACCAGGAGTTGCCTGCTATGTGACCTTCTCCACAGGCAGTTCAAACTATAACAGCTTACATCTTCAAGGTCATTAAGAAAGTCTCTTTTGTGGAAGGTGCCCAAGATGGTGGAGTAGGAAGACCCTGAAGGAGTTTATTACAAGTTATTGAATATTGTTCCCTGTGCTATACAATGAATACAAGTTTTAAGAAGAAAAAATGCAAATTTAAATCTCTTTGAAAATTAAAGATGTATGCATCCAAGTCTTTTTATTGTTTTTGCTGTATTTCTCTTAAGAGGGCAATACTTGAAATGGACAGTTTACTACATCTTGTTTCTTCTTTTTCTTGAATAATCAGTTTTCTTCACCTTATTTCAGCCTTCCTAACCTTCACAATTTTAGACCATATCTATCTCTTCAAGCCATTCCAGGACAACTCTCTTAGAGGCAATCTATAGCCACATTTAGTGCGTGTAATTTGGAGCTATTAGGATTTCTTTAACTTTCAAACTTGACTTAGAATTTCTGTCATTTCTGGGTTTGCCACCAGCAGTCACTGGTACTAAAATCACCAGGTAATGAAGCGGTTTAGTCACTCTAGTCATTAGGTTCAGGGTTAGTGCTTATCCCAAAGTCTTTTGAAAGTGAAATCATCATTCTCTTAACACAATTTTCATCAGTCACTGACCAAAGTACTAGGCTATGCTTCTCACTAGCATCCCCAGAATGCTTTGGAATTCATTGCCCTTGGTTCCATCTTCTCCTTTTTCTTTTAAACACTTTCATTATGCACCTGGAAACACTGCTTCATAGTCATTACTCCTTATGTCCTCCTCTTCTTCTCCAAGTGTCTATCTGCTTCCTTACCTTAACAGAAAAGAGCACTCCCATGATACTTTTTCCATCATAATTTTTTCAAGGGGTGGTTTTACATTCTTTCAAAATTTGAAACCCAAGGTCAGCATTAGGATTAGGGTCTTTGTCTCTTCTTATTTGCATGTCAATACATTTATCTCTCTATGATTTTCTAGAAAGTTCTGTGCTTCTCATGTTCACACCATTTAACATTCTTCCTTGCGTCACACTGTCATTCACCAAACTCTGTCACTCTTTCTCATTAAATAGACACTTTAATGAGCCTTTTGGCTCCCAGTCTTCCCCTCATCCAAAGTCCTACATATATTCTGACTCATTTCATCATTCACACAGACAGTGTTCTAGTACAAGGCCTTCATTTTCTTCACCTCCAATCTCCAGTGACATGCACATTCCATTTACTTCAGGCATGCTTTTCCACAGTCTTGCCCTGCATCTTGTTATCATCTGAAATTGCTCCACTTCCAAAATCACTAATCAAATCCCCCAACTTACTATCACCTCTTCTCTTTCTAGTCTACACATCACTACTTCCACAATCATCATACTTCCACCACATTAGGGCCTCCACAGTCAACTGACATTTTAATTTTCCTCAATCCCTCTTCTTCTCTTTCTTTATTTTTCTTCTGCTTTTTTTATTAACTGATTTTTAATTGAAGTATAACTTACAATGTTGTGTTAGTTTTAGGTGTACAGCAAAGTGATTCAGTTATATATATATATATATATATTCTTTTCTAGATTCTTTTTCTTTATAGGTATTACAAGATATTGAATATATTTCCTTGTGCTATACAGTAGGTCCTTTTTGGTCATCTATTTTATATATAATAGTGTATATATATTAATCCCAAACTCTCCTATTTTACCTCCTCCCCCAGTGGTATGTCTTGAGTTTATTTCTGCTTTGTAAATAAGTTCATTTGCACATTTTTTTCAGATTCCACATTTAGTGACATCATATGATATTTGTCTTTCTCTGTCTGACTTATTTTTCTTAATATGATAATCTCTAAGTCCAGCCATGTTGCTACAAATGGCATTATTTCATTCTTTTTTATGGCTGAGTAATATTCTTTTGTATATGTATAGTACATCTTCTTTATCCTGAATCCAACTTTCAGCAATAATCTTCCTATTACCTTAAGGAATTACTCATCTTTCATTTTCTTGCCTCCCCTCGAAAACTCTAAACCAGGTTAAATGAGTATCTAACCAGGTTAGATGAGTAGTTAACCAGGTTAAACCTGAGTATCTGGGCCTTGGAGGTACATCACAGAGAAAGTTAGTATCAGTATAAATTCATGATCAATAACCTCAGCTTGGCTCTTAATCCTGCCCAGAAATTCATTACCCATCAGTTTCTTTGGCTTCTTCTAATCTCAACAAAAACTATTTCAAGTCTTCCCATCATCAAACCTCATAATTCCCACATTTCCTCTTGCTTTCTCAACAGATATCTTTTCTCACTTGTTTTTTTCTTTGTAATCACGCTTTCTGAAGAATTATCTATGTTGCTGTCTGCATGTCTCTACCTTCTAGTCTTAAGTCACTTCAGTCTAACTTCTACACCATTACTCCTCAAAAGAACTTGCACTACATCACTAAATATCTCCATGTTTCTATGTTCAATGGGCACTTTTCAGTTATCTACTACTTTGGCCTTCTAGCATCATTTAATGATGCTGACTATATCCTTCTTAAAACTTCCTCCTCCTTTGCCTTTCTTAACATCATATTGTCCTGGATTTCTGCTGCCCAAGTGCCTTCTTTTTCTTGTCAGGCTCATCTTCCTCCACCTGGCTTGTAAAGTTGAAATTTCTTAAGGCTTAGTCAACTATTCCTGCTTTTCTTATGCCATATTCTTTTCCTAAGCAACCTCATTCATGTCATAGCCTTAGTTACCACATATAAAATGATGATCCCTAAATATATATCTCCATCTCAGTCCTCTTCTCTGATTTTCAGAACTTACTGCCTGAGTGCCAACTTAATATTAGCTAGTTGACTGTTTCAAAGTATCTCAAGTCTTCAGGTACAAAATTAAACTCTTTATCACCAAACTATTGCCCAGTTTAGAACATTTATTACCCTTTACTTGTTAAACAAGAAAGTTGGGAGCAATCCCTAAATCCTTCAACTGCCATAGCAAAGCCATTCTATTTTCTTTTCTAAATATTTCATGATCAATCCAGTTTCCTTTATCTTCAACAACACCATGGTAATCCAAAATACGCTTGTAATTTGCATGTATATTGTTCAGGGTTCTTCTGAGAAATAGAACCTATAAGATATACATATGTGTATATATAAGATGATTTTTTTAAAAGAATGGACTCATGAGATTATGGAGGTTGAAAAGTCCCAGGATCTGCCATCTGTAGGCTGAAGAATCAGGGAAGTTGATGATGTAAGTCTCAGTCCAAGTCCAAAGGCCTGAGAAGTGGGGGGCTAATGATGTAAGTTCCAGACTGAATCCAAGGGCCCAAGAACCAGGAAGGCTAATATACAAGAGCCTAAGAAGATCGATGTCCCAGCTTAAGCAAAGGGAGAGAAAATTTATCCTTCTTCTGTCTTTGTGCTCTATTTAACCCCTCAGTGGATGGAACTACACCCACCCGCACTGGTGAAGATAATCTTTTTTACTCAGTCTGCTAAATCAGGTGCTAATCTCATCCAGAAATGTCCTCACAAACACACTCAGAAATAATGTTTTACCAGCTGTCCTGGTGTCCCTTAGCCTAGACAAGGTGACACATAAAATTATTCATCACAGCCTAGAATATAGAATTAACCAATAACAGTTGACTTTTCCCCTGTGATATATTCTTTTTACTGCAACCAGTATTTTTAAAATACCAACCATGGAGACCCTCACCAATCTTAAAAAATTTTAATGAGATATCACTGATCTTAGAAAAAAATAAAGACTAAAGTCCTTATAGTGGCTGGGAAGGCCCCAGTAGCTGACTTCTTGCTACCCTTGCTGTCTCTGGTCTCCCATCGTCGTCTCTGCTTTTCACTACATTGATCTTCAGTCCCTGGGATCTGGCTGCTCATTTATGCCATTTCTCCCTCTCACTTCTCCCTCTCACTTCTGCTCATTTCCTCTCTCTTTGTATGTTAACTCATTCATTCTTAATATCATAGCTAATTATTTCTCAGGAAGCTTTACTTGCTTTCCAGTATAAATCAGATATATGTGATATATTTCTTCACAGAACTGTGATTATTTCCCTCAGTACCTCTATCACTATTCATAACCGTACAACATCACTGTGATTATTTGGTTAATATATGACTCCCTTACTAGAATTCAGACTCACTGAGAATAGGGACTGTGTACTTTTTGCTCATCATTTATATCACTAGCACATATCCTAATGGTTGTCACATTATAGACATTCTATAAATATTTGTCTAATTAATAAATTAATCTTGGCAGATGATACAAAACAGAGAGGCAGCTACTTAAGTTAAACAAATTTGGAAGGAAAATTTACCTGGCCAGATAAAATTAATTACTAAATTTAAATCCTGTTGCAAAATGACATTTTTTTGCTTTTTCTAGTTTGTTCCAATATATGTGTCTGTTAAAGTTGGGTCTATATACGTAATTTTTAAGTAAGGCAGAGCCATAAAGAATGACTAGGGGAGTTTTTCCAAATAACCATTCTTTCCCCCACTCTCACCCCTAAGGAGTAAGATACTCTTGCTGTGAAGTGAAATGAGGTGGAGGATAGGGATAGTAACTGAGAAATCTGTTGTTTTAGGGTGGCTTAGTAAGTGATCCAAAAGTCAATGAATAAAATACTCTTAACATGACTATTTGGGATACTGAATCAATCTACCTGGAGAGCAAATGATTTGTTAAGTTCAGCCACTCAAAACGGTTAAATTACTGAAGATATTTATGTGTTTATACACACACACACACACACACACACATACACACACACACACATACACACACACACACATACACACACACACACATACACACACACACACATACACACACACATATATATGAAAAGTGTTCTGTAATGCTGTAGAATATAGGATGAGACAGGAATTATTAAGTTGGTGACATAAACATAGATCTGATCATTGATAGCCATGTGTGCCACCTTAAGGAACTGCTTATGGGTTATCAACAGGGAAGCAACAAGGTCAGATTTTTGCCTAGAATTTCTGATTCTCAAACAGTAGGAGAGTGTGGGGATAGAAGTAAGAGGCAATGCTTCAGAAATTTTTGTGGGATTCATTCAAATTACCTTTGCCTGTATAACACCTGGAAGTTATCGATTATGCATCTGGCAAGGAGGGTGTCACCTCTTGCTTTCCTGTATAGTTAAGAATTTTTGGAATAAGTGGAAATGAGCTCTACCTTTGAGATGAGGATAAACAATCACAAAAATGTTATCCCTCTGTTGGCTGAATGGAGATGGGTTTGAGAAAGGAGAGAGACTATATCTTGAATCCACAGATATTTGTTGAGGGTCACTGTATCTCAGTTAATATACAACTACTGCATGACCATGGCATAGTTTTATATTCGCCTTCATGGAGCTTGCATTCTGATGAGGAGATAAATAAGAAACAAGAGAACATATAGAAATGAAATTTTATTTAGTGATAAATGCAATGAAATAAATAAAGAGAGTCCTATGATTGAGAGTAATAGGGAGAGGTGAAAATTTTTTTTATGAAAAGCCTTTTGGAAGAAGAAATATCCAATCTTATCACTGAAGGACAAAAATCCAAAGGAAAGGTGTTCAGACAGAACAATTGAGCCCAAAGGTGAGCAGAGGGTAGGAAGTTACTGTACTGTAAGAACTGAAAGACATTGTAGCCTGTGGCACAGTGAGCTGCAGCTACTGATCCAGAGAGCAAGTGTCATGCCCTGAGGTGGAAGGGTGACCAGGGGCCAGGTCATGCAGGTTTGGTTCATGGTGACAAGTTTGTACTAAGTTCTAAGTGAAAGGAGCAGCCACGGAAATTTTTTCAGCAGTGTGATAAATGACATTTTAGCTTCCGTGTGGAGAATGATTGGAGGGGGCAGGAGTGGAAGATCAGTAAGGAAGTTGCTTCAGAATTCCAGAAGAATTATGGATGGGGCTTGGGCTATAGTGGGAACATTGGCAGTGAGTTGGTTTGAGATTTATATTAGATCTTGATTCTTCACTCTTGTTTCTCGGTTGTCTAGAAAGGAGATTTGGTTGTTACTCGTTAGAGAACAACGGCAGAAGTGGCTATGGAAAGAAAGACTAAGGTTTTAACTGAATGAAGAGGGACAGCTGATAGGTCAGAAGACGGCAGAATTGAAGTGGCAAACTGGTAAAATGGCTAAAGTGGTTTGTACTTCAATGAGCAGAATTTTGCAGGCAGGAAGGGGAGAAATGATCTGGAAGAAGCAGGACAAGAAGGACAACTACTCCATCTATTCACCGAGACTGAGAAAAAGAACATATTCTGCTTGAAAGGGCTAAAGGAGAACTCGTGACTTCAAAACATTTCCAGTTTAGAGTTAAGGCGAGGAGGTGTAGGGCTTATTCAGAGAGAAGGATGAGGACTCAGAGGAGTTTACTAATCCTACACCGGGAGTTATAGAGCAAGAGAGGAAGCATGTGGGACTGTGGAGAAAATATTCTTATGTTTCTGCACAGCTAGGGCTTTCTGAGAAAATTTGACTGAAACTTGGGATCTGAACTAAAAGACAAACCTGGAAGTAACATTATGACTGAGTAGATAGTGAGAAACCATCCAGAGATACTGACCTTTCTGGAGGTATGTGTTTATATTTTAAGTGGGGATGAGACCTGGGACGGTGGCGATACCCTTGGGTTGTGGATATAAGAGTCTTACCTTTCTCCTAGAGAATTTATTTACATTCCAAAGGGTTAGAAGCCAGAATCCTTCCCTTCACATTTCTAAGGAAACTTTCTCAGGAGGGGAGGCAGCAGCTGTCTCTCTCATATAAATGCATAGATTTATGTTTTTTAATTTCTTCCCTTACAGTAAAGATGCCCTATGAGTAGAATTTTATCTAGCTTTCACCATATTCCCTAGAGGTAAAAAATGGGACACAAGAGAACTACACATTTATTATTTGTTGTAAGTAAATAACAATAATTTATTCTGCTTCAGAAACTTTGCCTGTGCATTTAGGATATTAATACATATAGATATAAAAACTTAATGGAGATTTTTTTCAGGAAAAACAAAAAAGATGGTGAATTCTGCCAGATTTTGGCAATATCCAGGCGACCCCCAGTGATGAAAAAAGGAATGGGGAATCTTGTGATTCCAGAGGTGACTTCAGTACAGTTTTGCTTTAATTTTTTATTTTTTACTATCTTTATTGGAGTATAATTGCTTTACAATGGTGTGTTAGTTTCTGCTTTATAACAAAGTGAATCAGCTATACGGATACACATATCCCCATATCTCTTCTCACTTGCATCTCTCTCCCTCCCACCCTACCTATCCCACCCTCTAGGTGTTCACAAAGCACCAAGCTGATCTCCCTTTGGAAGCAGCTATGCGGCTGCTTCCCACTAGCTATCTATTTTACATTTGGTAGTATATATAAGTCCATGCCACTCTCTCACTTCGTCCCAGCTTACCCTTCCCCCTCCCTGTGTCCTCAAGTCCATTCTCTAGTAGGTCTGCATCTTTATTCCCGTCCTGCCCCTAGGTTCTTCATGTTAACATACGGTATTTGTTTTTCTCTTTCTGACCTACTTTACTCTGTATGACAGACTTGAGGTCCATCCACCTCACTACAAATAACTCAATTTAATTTCTTTTTATGGCTGAGTAATATTCCATTGTATATGTGCAATGTCTTCTTTATTCATTCATCTGTCGATAGACACTTAGGTTGCTGCCATGTCCTGGCTACTGTAAATAGAGCTGCCGTGAACATTGTGGTACATGACTCTTTTTGAATTATGTCTTTCTCAGGGTGTATGCCCAGTAATGGGATTGCAGGGTGGTATGGTAGTTCTATTTTTAGTTTTTTAAGGAACCTCTCTACTGTTCTTCATTGTCGCTGTATCAATTTACATTCCCACCAACAGTGTAAGAGTGTTCCCTCTTCTCCACACCCTCTCCAGCATTTATTGTTTGTAGATTTTTTGAGGATGGCCATTCTGACTGGTGTGAGGGGATAACTCATTGTTGTTTTGATTTTCATTTCTCTAATGATTAATGATGTTGAGCATTCTTTCATGTGTTTGTTGGTAATCTGTATATCTTCTTTGGAGAAA